>NW_013953107.1:195512-199870 GCF_001266775.1 Austrofundulus limnaeus
CACGCACACACACACACACACACACACACACACACACACACACACACACACACACCCTTTTCATTAATGGAAATTTGTTTGGATGCTATCTTTCCCGCTAGTGCAACAAATGAGAAGTCAAGATCCAGGCCTCAGGAAATGCTCTTGAACCAGCAACCATCACTGTGATGTTTGAGCCTCTGCTTAAAAAAAGCTGTGTTGATTCTTCACACCCCACTACTGACCAAATGTCTGTGTTTGATGTATTGATGCCCCCCTCTTCTCCCAACACATTCATTAACCCACTCCCTTTCACCATGCAGACCAAGTGTTTGGGCTTAACTTGTTAGTTCTGCTGCTGGAGAAGCAGCCGATGCCCCAAGGTATTAATGTGCAATGGACAGTGTTGATGGACACTCAGAATTCTCACCGCAGCATTTGCTGCTTCACAACAGCCAACATCAGAACTGTCCATTCTCTTCGAAACACACAGATTGAGTTTATCAAACACAAAATGTTTAAATTAGAGCGGACATAATTGGTTAATTTCACACTTGGACATGAATACTAAATTTATATTTGCCTGTTTAACGTCAATTAACTTTTCTGCATAACAAATTAGGTGATTCCGTCCCATCTGTTTTGTTTCATTTGGTTGATTTACTTGATTCCATTAAGAAAACTCAAAGTAATTCTTTTTTCAGATTTTTGTATTTTGTGCTTGCAAAACAAGAAAAAAACAATGCTGAGGATCAAAGCAGCTTACATTGCAAGCAAAAGTCTGGGCACCACCTAAAGATGTCTTGGAACCAACAACTATGAAGCGAGAACACAATTTTTCAAAAGCAAGTTTTTTAAAAATCTAAATAGTTTTAAACTGAAAGGCTTGCCTTCTCTGAACAAATGCATAGTAGAGATGTTGGTCAAGCTTTAAAAAAAAAAAACGTTATGCACAGACTGACACAACATAGTGAGATTTGACCCAATTTGTTTGCACTTAGAGTTAGTGTTGTGTACAACCCTTAGCTTCATTTTTGCCTGCTAAAGCTGCAGTCTGTAACTTTTCTAAAATATATTTTTAACATATTTGTTCACTCTGTCACTATCCCCTGACAGATTGATATTAGATAGGTAATCTCAGAAAAAACAAAAGTCCTCCGGCTTCTCGCGGTGGTGCTATAGCCAAACTAAAGCGAAGCTATAATCCAAGTGTCTCCGGTGTTGAACAGCCAATGAAAACCGAGGTTTGTTCGTGAACGAGCTTCTCGTGTCCCCCAACCCCCAGTCCGTACCCGCAGCGCGCATCCGCGCACGTTCTCGTTCAATCAGCAGCTGTGGAACAGCTCAGCTGAGAACTGCAACTTTTCCGGGAACAAACGTTCCAGTAAAACTTCCAATTCCTCGATAGGCGCCTGTTCTGAAACCCAACACAGGGAAACAGAAGAAGACCCAGGAAGAAATCAAAGTTGAAAAGAAAGAATTAGGTCGAGTCCGGAAAAAAACGAGGGTGGATTCATTCACAGGAGAAGGTAGCTAGCCATTTCTGCAGAATTAGCCATTTCTGCTTGACAAGTAAATATATCTGCTTCATTATTTTTATTTTTAATAACATTATTAAAAATAAAAAGCATGTAGAGCTGTAGCATGCTGTAGTACTACACAACAAAGTTAGCGATGGCTACAGAACCACCAGTGATATTATATTATAACAGGTCATGATAAACTCTAATGTTAGCAGCTAACTCATTTAACCTCAGTAAGCTACTGTTTCTATACATACATGTAGTTGTCTTGACTTATTCTGTCGTGGATCAGAATTAAAAGCAGTTAGACGTGGTGAAATTACTGTAACTGTGCACTTCCTCTGTCTAAAATAAAAAGTAAATAAAATAAAACTAGACATGGGTTTTTACCATGTAAAAACAAGTGTGCATTGCCACGTAGCATGTCATTGCAGCATGGCTTTGCCTGMAGCATTGGACTTGCAGAATGAACTTTGACCAAGTTCAAATGTGTTTTCTATACCAGCTTGTGCCTGTCACATCAGCAGGTGTTTAGAATTGAGGTAATTGTGACAATATGAAGATTGAAGAGATTTTTTTTTTATTAAAGTTGCATTAGCCAGGTTTTGAACCCTGATCTCCCACAAGGAAGTCCATGACATTGACCATTAGACCAATGGAGTTGTGGCAGAAGGTGGTGGCAGGGGTTGTTTTTATGTGTGCAGAAAGAGGCCACATTGCCAATATATAGTTATTGACACTAAACTGCATAATATTACAACAATAGAGCAGTATTAAGACAAATTTATAGTAAAACATGAAAGTACAATCATATTAGTAGTGTAAACACTGAACCATTGCGGAAAATTTTAAAAAACTATGGTGCAGTTCCAAGATGAGTACAGCTGGGGGCAGTATTGGACCATTGCAAGGCCACATTGACTCCCTTTAAATGAATTGGGAATGAAGTTTAAACATTAACATTTCAAAAACTACAAGCTGTACAGGTACCAAAAGGCAAAGCAATCATTTGGCACAGGACCTTTACAGATAGAAATTACAATAGCAGCTGCTGCATAATATTACAAAAATAGAGCAGTATTAAGAAAATGATATAGTAAAACATCMAAATACAATCATATTAGTATTGTAAACACTGAACTATTGAGATCAAATATTTAAAAAACTATGGTGCAGTACCAAGTTGATTACAGCTGGGGGCAGTATTGGACCATTACGAGACCCCATTGACTGCCATGATATGAATTCGGAATAAATTTTAAACAGTAATATTTCAAAACTACAAATTGTACAGGAACCAAAAGGCAAAGCAATCATTTGGCACAGGACCTTTACAAATTGAAATTACAATGGCAGCTGTAGGACAATGTATGCAGGAGCATTGGACTTTCAGAATGAATTTTGACCAAATTCAAATGTGTTCTCTATACCAGCTTGTGCCTGTCAAGTCAGCAGGTGTTTGTAATTAAGGTAATTGTGTGACAATATGAAGTTTGTGGAGATTTTTCTTAAAATAGAAGTAACTGGATTTGAACCCTGATCTCCCGCATGAAAGCCCACAGTGCTCATCATGAGACTATAGGGGATGTGGCAGAGGACAATCCCAGGGATTGGATTGTATGTATACAGAAAAAGTTTACCTTGCCAATGCAATTATTGACACTTAAGTGCAATATATTACAGCAAAAGAGCAGTGTTAAGACAATATTATAGTAAAACATCAAAATACAATAATATTAGTATTGTAAACACTGAACAATTGAGATTAAATATTATTAAAGTATGGTGCAGTACCAAGTTGAGTCCAGCATGGGGCAGTATTGGACCATTACAAGGCCCCATTGACTCCCATTATATGAATTTTGGAATAAAGTTTAAACTTTAATATTTCAAAAACTACAAATTGTATATGCATCGGAAGGCATAGCAATCATTTGGCAAGTACCTTTACAGATAGAAATTACAATGGCAGCGGTAAGACAAAGTTTGCAGGAGGAGTAGCGTGGCGATGTGGAAGAAGACGGAATAAGCTGATTAATAACTAGACATAGGTTTTTTCCGATGTAAAAACAAGTGTGCATTGCCACGTAGCATGTCATTGCAGCATGGCTTTGCCTGCAGCATTGGACTTGCAGAATGCAGAAAGCTTTGACCAGGATCATATGTGTTTTCTATGCCATGGTGTGCCTGTCACGTCAGCAGGTGTTTTTAACTAAGGTAATTGAGTGACAACATGAAATTGGAAGAGATTTTAGGTAAAGTTGCATTAGCTGGATTTTGAACCCTGATCTCCCACATGAAAGTCCTTGACATAGACATTAGACCAATGGAGTTGTGGCAGAAAGTGGTGGCAGGGGTTGGTTTGTATGGGTGCAGAAAGAGGCCACATTGCCAATACAATTATTGACACTAAACTGCCTAATATTGCAACAATAGAGCAGTTTTAAGACAAATTTATAGTAAAACATAAAAGTACAATCATATTAGTAGTGTAAACACTGAACCATTGAGGTAAAATATAAAAAAAAACTATGGTGCAGTTCCAAGTTGAGTACAGCTGGGGGCAGTATTGGAACATTACAAGGCCTCATTGACTCCCATTATATGAATGTGGAATAAAGTTTCAACATTAATATTTCAAAAACTACAAGTTGTACAGGTAACAAAAGGCATAGCAATCATTTGGCACAGGATCTTTACAAATAGAAATTACAATGGCAGCTGTAGGACAATGCAGGCAGGAGCATTGGACTTTCAGAAAGAACTTTGACCAAGTTCAAATGTGTTTTCTATACCAGCTTGTGCCTGTCACATCAGCAGGTGTTTGTAATTAAGGTAATTGTGTGACAATATGAA
>NW_013953107.1:203835-207021 GCF_001266775.1 Austrofundulus limnaeus
TCAAATATGTTTTCTATACCAGCTTGTGCCTGTCACGTCAGCAGGTGTTTTTAATTAAGGTAACTGTGACAATATGAAGTTTGAAGAGTTTTTTGTTAAAGTTTCAGTAGCTGGATTGGCAATACACACTGATGAGGCCTGGTCAACATTAACACTTAGCATGCCAACTGATTTGCTGTTAGCCCTGGCTGATATTAGAATGCACTCATGTTTATATTTAGTGTTATTGTGTGAATGCCTTGTGGGATTCATTGAATGCAATTGAGATCATTTTTTTCTTCCGTACGTTTTTCGGCACCTTTCTCGTTCCACAGTCTTTTTGCTACTTCAACCACTCATATATCAAAACGTTCAGCTCTTTCGTGCAATGCCGGCTATGACCTTTGGTATTTCAGCTATTTTTACTTTTTACTTACTATTTCAACTTTTTAGCCACTTTTTTCCCTTTGACTTTGAATGGGGCTATTTTCAACAACCTTAAAACCCTTCAAATAGTTTCTATATCTTTACAAAACCTTACACAATTTGTTCTGCTTATGCTGTATTTTACTGTCTTGTGCAAATTTTAGCTACTTTTTTTTTGCTAATTTTAGCTTTTTTCTGCTATTTCAGCTAAAATTCTACTCCTTTCTGCTATTCTGCTTTTTTCTGCTTTGTTATACCTTTTTCTGCTAATTTGTGCTACTTATGTTTCTTACAGTTGCTTTCTTCTATGTTCAGCGATTTGCTACAAATTTAGCTAAATTTTAGCTGTTATTAGCCAAAGCTAATTACACATTTTTGGAGCTATTTCAACTTAATTCCAATAAATACAGCAACCTTGTGCTCCTTATGCATCCTTATGCTAATTAAATTGTTTCCAGCTACTGTTTAGCTGTTTTACTAAAAACTTCGGCTTTTTTACCTGTTTTACTTAAAATGATTACTTTTTAGTAGTTTTATGTTTTTTCTGCCAATTTTGAATGTTTTTACAACCGTTTTACCATCTGGGTGCTACTTTCAATTTGATTCAGCTACCTTTAGATGTTTTTATGCTAACTTTTGCTTTTTGCTGCCACAAAAAATTACTTCTTTCTGCAATTCTGTGTTTTTCTGGTTTGTTTTACCTTTTTCTGCTAATTTATGCTGTTTATGCTTCTTAAAGTAGCATTCTGCAATATTCACCTTCATCCATCCATCCATTTTCTGTACACGCTTATTCATTTTCAGGGTCGCGTGGGTCACTGGTGCCCATATCCAGCAGTCACAGTGCGAGGGGCGGGGTACACCCTGGACAGGTCGCAAGTCCATCACAGGGCCACACATAGAGACAAATGAGACAAACAACCATTCACTCTCTCACTCACACCTAGGGACAATTTAGAGTTATCAATTAACCTAACAGTCATGTTTTTGGTCTGTGGGAGGAAGCCGGAGTGCCCGGAGAGAACCCATGCATGCATGGAGAGAACATGCAAACTCTACCCAGAAAGGTCCCCGGACCCCGATTTGAATTGGTGACCTTCTTGCTGAGAGGCATCAGCTCTACCAACTGAGCCACCGTGCCAATATTCACCTATTTGCTGCAATTTTAGTTAATGTTCAGCTGTTATTAGCTAAAGTTAGTTCAAATTACTTTAATTTGGCCAATTTTTGATATTCTGAGCTAAAAATTAATATACTGGCAGCTAAAACTTACCTTTATCATACATTGCAGCTGAAATAAAAATCCAAGATGGCCATCAAAGCTAGTTTTAAAGGCCTTTTACTCAGACAATATTTGAGATATTGACATAAAAACTTATGTAATGGTAACTGAGAGCAAGCTCTATAACATATTGAAGCCTCAAGAAAATTCAACAATTGTAGCCAAAGCTATTTCGGCTACTTTTTTCCCATTGGAAATTAATGGAGCTTTATTCAACATCCTTAAATTTCTTCATAATTTTTCTAAATCTTTACAGAACCTTACACATTATATTCTAGTTTTGCTCCTATTAGATTCCATGTGACAATTTTAGCTACTTTCATGCTATTTTTAGCTTTTTTAATATTTCAGGTAAAATTCTACTTCCTTCTACTATTCTTCTGCCTATTTTTTACTTTTTTGTGCTTCTTTTTTGCTAATTTGAGTTATTTATGCTTCTTATGGTTGCTTTCTGCCATATTCAGCAATTTTAGCCTTTAGCTTTTAGATTTTTTATGCTAAACATGTTCAGCTCAATTTCAGCTTCTTCAGCAGCTWTCAGCTTCCGTTTTCAGCAACAGGCATTCACACTAGCATTTTCACAGGAAATGCAATTTCTCTAGTTCACATTGATTTTTAACAACACCTCAGCATTAAAACGTGTGTTAGTTCTGTAGAATATAGTCTGTTGCTGATTACTTTTTGTTTAGAAGTATAGAAGTATTAATAATTTTTAGACTCAGCAGCTGTGGTCATTTACAAAAAAAAACAACTAAAAATAATAAAAACCCGGGAAAGGTCATGGCTTTTTGGAACTATACTGTAATGTTTTTTTCACCTTCTGTCTGAATGTCATCTTTCTATAAAAGATGAAAACATCAGTGTGAGAAGTTACGAGTATATTACAACGTTAAATGTGTCTTATTTAAAGACAAACCTGACAAATTATTTATGTATTTTTTGTAGATGTCTGGATGTTTATTTGGCTAACAACAACTAAACTAAAGATGACCACACATCCTTTCCCAGTCCTTCCAGTATTGTTGGTAACGCAGATCATAAGAAAATATGTTGAAGGCTTTTATTGCCAAATTCTCTGTGTTTGTTCAGCCTCAGCAGGATTTATAATCTGTTATTAGATTGTTAGTCTGGTAGATTATTGTAGTGGACATGCCCATTTCCCCTCACCTCATCTTGCCACTGATTGACCTTTGGCCACCTGAGGTCAAATCCTTCCTTCCACAGACTGAACTCTTCCAGCTCTAATGCAGAGCTATATAAAAAATAAGCCTTTTCATTTTCTCCTTTCCCCTGAGAAAAAATTTTGTTCTCAAGGATGTCAAGACTGAGTTTTGAAGATTCACAGGATTGTCAGCAGTCAAAGAAGTTTTAAAAATTTTATTTAAAAATGAGTTAGGACCCAGCGGACACACGCATGAGCTGCTGAGCTGCGGAGTTCTCAACTCGCTTAAACAACTAAACGGATAATGTGCTGGTAAGCTTGATTCTCAGGTAAATAT
>NW_013953107.1:208289-213166 GCF_001266775.1 Austrofundulus limnaeus
GGATGACGTCACCTGACAGGGAAGGCGAGAGAGCGTCTTACAGTGAAGTCCGTGTTGTAGAACGGAGATGAGGCGTCTAGGTCAGGGGACGGAAGCAGAGGTCGAGAAACCGGGAGACAGACGACTGGTGGGATCCGACAGGGGCGAAGGTGAAAGGCGGAAGTCCAGAGGCGAATGCGTGGGTCAGAACCAGGAGATAAGAATCCGATGAGGTACCGTTCAGGGACAAGGCAGGAGACATAAAACCAGAAACTAGAAGCAGGATCGTGACTAGACAGACGAGACTTGACAAGGATGGCTAGAATATTTACTTGGTAGAACCGTTCAATAATCAGGCGCTGGACTTGTGGAGAAGAGGAGCTTAAATACAGAGGGACACAGGTGAAAGAAATGAGTGTGATTGGGATTTCTGTGACGGGAGGGGCTGATGCAATGAGTGACAACTAGGCTGTGTGAAGCAGGACAGACGTGATTCATGACAAAGGATCTGTTATTTGTTTATAAAAACAAGTCAAAATAAACACTGTCTCTATTTGCTGTTCTTTTAAACATGTGTAATTTGAATGCATAAACCCATTTAAAATGTATGACTTTGTCTTTACTTTTTCAAGGGCTCTTTAGTAATAGTTGTTTTATAACTTTGCATTTATTCTGATGTTTAGTAATGTTCAGTAATGATGATTTAGTATTAAAAGAATATATCTTAATCAATCTTCTAGTTTTAATAAGCATTACTTAGTCATTTTATTAGTTTAACTATGTTTATTAGTTTACTAATAGTAATTCATAGTTAATTATTAGTTAATTAAAATGTTAGTCTAATGTTCCTTGAGTTGAGCTAGCCTGCTCAATGTTGCTCTGCTCATAAGTTGGTGTTTTGTTATGATGTTCTTAGCCTTGGGTCCCATCCACACAAAGGCATACACACACACAGTTCTCACGCAAGCTCCGTTATAGATCTGACCACCTGCAAAGATAACACATACACACGCAATTCTTCCTGTTTCTTAAAAACTGTCTGTTGCTTCCTGTTAGTCAGACTTTTGCTCATCTGTCCTTCCAAATCAGGACCCTGGGGCACTGGTCGCCTCAGGCTTCTTTTCCTATACTAGAAATCAGTCACTTTTCCAGTTCACCTTGCAGCACAGTTTTCTCATTTTTACAAGAGCAGTTCCCCACCCCCACCTGGGTTCATCAGACCATCTCTCTGTTATGCTAATTCCAGCCAACAGACCATTGTTGACGAGAAGCAAACCAGCTGCGAAACAGATCAGGTCTGGCCTGAGGGAGCCACAGCTGCTCTACAAGACTGTTTTGAAAGCACAGACTGGTTTGTCTTCAAGGAGGCGGCCACCACCAACCAGGAAGTCAACCTCACCGAATATACAGACTCAGTAACTGGATACATAACTAAATGCATGGAAGATGTAACGGTCACCAAGGACATTACAGTAAGAGCAAACGAAAAACCCTGGTTCACCAGGGAGGTACGTGAGCTCCTGAGAGCTCGTAACGTTGCTTTTAGGTCTGGGGACAAAGAGGCCCTCAAGTTCACCAGGGCCAACTTGCACCCGGGCGTGAGAGCAGCCAAGCGCGCTTATGGTCAAAAAATAAACTCACACTTCACAGACATAAAAGACCCCAGACGCCTGTGGTAAGGCATTCAATCAGTCACAGACTACAAGCCAGCCCCCCACCATGTGAGGACAACACAGACTTCCTCAACTCACTGAACACCTTCTTCAGCCGGTTTAAAAGTAACACTACAATACCTACAAAAGTCCCCCAGCCAACCCAGACAGCCCAACACTTCAACTGGACCCAGTGGACGTGAGGAGGACCCTACTCAAGGTGAACCCCAGGAAAGCTGCAGGTCCAGACAACATACCCGGGCGTGTGCTCAGAGACTGTGCTGACTCACTCACTGATGTCCTCACAGACATATACAACATCTCTCTGAACCAAGCCTTCATACCAGCAAGCTTCAAAGCCGCCACCACCATTGGACCACTACCCAAGATGTCACCAGCATCATCACTCAGTGACTACAGACATCCATACTCCCAACTACTTTGGATCCATATCAATTTGCCTACCACCACAATAGCTCCACTGATGATGCCATAGTAACAGCACTCCACCTCTGCCTGGCTCATCCGGAGAACTAAAACAGTCACGCACGGTTGCTGTTCATTGAGCTGAGATGCCTATTGAACAAACTGAGTTCAATAGGCATCAACACATCACTGTGCAACTGGCTGCTGGACTTCTTAACAAACAGACCGCAGACAGTCAGAGTTGGAAACAACTCTTCAGCGACCAAAATTATAAACACTGCGGTGCCGCAAGGATGTGTACTATCTCCCTTGCTGTTCACACTGATGACTCACGACTGCAGGGCCAGATTTGAAACAAATCACATCATCAAATTTGCAGATGACACAACAGTGGTGGGCCTCATCAGTGACGATGATGATTCAACAAATAGAGAGGAGGTACATCAACTCATCAACTGGTGTGACAGAAACAACCTGCTACTCAACATCAACAAAACAAAAGAAATAACTGTGGACTTCAGGAAAGAAAAACCAACTCACATCCCACTCATCATCAATGGCAGTGCTGTGGAGTCTGTGAAAAGCACAAAGTTCCTTGGAGTGCACATAACAGATGACCTTACATGGACTACAAACACCACCTCCCTGGTCAAAAAGGCTCAGACACGACTACACTTTCTGCGGAGGCTGAGAAGAGCCAACTTCCCCACATGTGCTCTCACCACCTTCTACAAGGGTGCCATTGAGAGCATTCTGACCAGCAGTGTCTTTGTCTGGCACAGCAGCTGTCGAGCTACAGACAAGAAGGCACTCCAGAGGGTGGTGAGGACTGCAGAAAAGATCATCGGCTCACGTCTGCCAGCCATTCAGGACCTCTACACTTCACACTGTTCCAAGAGAGCAATGTGCATAATGAAAGACCTCACCCACCCAGCTCAAAAACTGTTTCCTCTACTACCATCAGGGAAGCGCTACCGCAGCTTGCGGTGTCGTACAACTAGACCGGGAAACAGCTTATTTCCACAAGCCATTATACTCATCAACACAATGAAGAAAACCAAATGAACTTTTTGAAGGATAATGAAAAACATTTTCATAACCATTTCTTTCTCAGCATCACTTATGTTTTAATCATTGCACCTTGCATATGACATCAAAACTATCACACATTATCTGTATTATGTTTACAATGTTATATACTGTAATGTCACTTTATCTGTACAATACATTACCCCACATTATCTGTATGCCAACTGATTGTACTTGTGCTGCTATGTGTGTAAGTGTGTGTGTGTGTGCTTTTGTATTTAGTGTCCATCAGTACGGTATTTTTATTACACAGGGTATTACAGTATTTGTTATATCAATGAGTATATTTGTGCATAGGTGTGTGTTGTGAGTGACCATGTCGGAGTGAGAATGTAAAGTCATGTATAAATATGTTAGTTTCTTACTGCACATTATGTGGGTATGTGTGTGTGTGTGTGTGGGGGTGGGGGGGGGTATGTCAATGTCTTATCAATATGTTAATATGTTTAACTGCACGTTGGAGACTGGTGAAACGCAATTTCAACTTCTGTGCTAACCCTGTTACATAGATTTTGACAATAATGTAAACTTGAACTTGAACAAGGAAATACCATCTTTTGGTGTCAGGCTGTTCTACCTGGATCCTGCAAGCAACATCAGTGCTGTGAGCTCGTCAAAGCTTCCTGATCGATTTGTCGCTTTGCCAAAAGACCAAGTCCATGAGAAGTAACCTGTTCCACTTGTCTGACCCAGAGACCCCCTCGGTTCACGCTGAGCAACAAGCGTTTGCCCTGAGCTACGTCTGGTCTTGTGTGGAGGCTTCCGGACAACAGTAATGGCTGAAAGCTGGCTCTTTTTGTCCCAGGCTCATTAGCTCACACAGCCGCACATAACTTAATTTTAAAACCTTCAGAAAACTTAAAAGATATATCTATCTTTTTCTGTCTGTCTGTCTGTCTCTGCTGCTCTCCCACTTTCTCTCTCTCTCCTACACCCACACAAGACTCTCACACATACATTGACCCTAAATGTACATAAATTAATATGCTTTTGCTTAGATAAAGTGTTAGACAAATTGCTAAAAATTAGAAACAATAACATTTTAGCGAGAGCCCATTTTATTGTTCATTGTAATCAGAAATATTAATCATTATTAATCTGTTTTAATAAAAGTCAGTTAACATTAAAAGTATCATACCATGCTTTTAAATCCTTCTTTTTCATGTCTAAGTCATTCACTTATGGTYTATTTAAAATAAAACTGCAACGCTTTGGTCTTAATTCCTCATTTTTGTTGCTCCACAGACTCCTTGCTTTCCTTGCTTTACCCCTGTTCTGAGTTGCGCCTCAGAGCAAGCTGTTTTGGTGCTGTTTCCTTACGTGCAAATGAGATATTTCACGCCCCGCCCCCTCCAGGTCGCTGAGTGTTTGACTCCACCCCGTTCGGCCATGTTTGTAGTTTCATAGCAAAAACACAGTTATCTACCGACTAAAAACAGTTTTTAAGATAAAATAAGGTAAGATAAAACTTTATTGATCCCACAGTCTGGAAATTTGCACATTACTGCAGCTTAATGGTGCGTTCACAACGAACGTGATTTCAGCATCAGGAGCCTCAGGTTTACATGCAAATTCTATGGTCGACGAGCTTCAAGCAACATCGGGAAGTGCTGCGGTGCCTCAAGCGCGATTAGAGCACGCGATTAGAACGATTTGAATGATCTGAGCGTTCGACGCGCTGAGGCGCAAATCGCTGAAGTTAGAAAATCTGAACTTTTGCAGCTCGACGCG
>NW_013953107.1:215162-227641 GCF_001266775.1 Austrofundulus limnaeus
ATATATACATATATATATACATATATACACGGTAAAGTTCAGTACAAAAAGGAATATGTATGAAGGTGCATATTAATGATGGCAGATGGCAAGAAAGTATAAGGATGTCAACAAAGGTAGACTTGTCAATCCAGCCTTAAATGTACGAGCCAAAGTCTGACCCAGTGCAAGACACTCAGAATGACAAACCTGCAGAACCACRTCTTCAAACGAATGTGTCACAATGGTGCATTATTTATTTACACACTCTATGTCCTTACCTACTCTGGGGAGCATAGTTAAACTAAAATACATTGTATACAAATACATTTGAACTACTATTATATTATATAATTTACTTTTGTGATCAATAAAGTATTTTTAATTGAACAACTACAATATACTCACACTCACCGTACAGATGTGAAATTATCTTAAATAAATTGATTTTTGTGCTTGACTGTTAGTTTGAAATGTACAAAAAGCAAATAAAATGTAATTGTTTTGATTTTTTATTACCAATTAGCCTATTGATTTCCATATGTCAAATCCGAACTTAAATCGTAATTAAATGATCAGTCACATTCTACTTTGGAACTGTAACTAATATTGTATGTCACAGGTCTGTGGGACAGCAAAGAACCTGGAACCCAAACGTCTAAGCCAGATAAATTTCAAACACCACATGGCAGAGCATCATTTCAACCCTTAACTCCAGGGCTTCAATGACGGAAGCACTCCCAAACACACCTCATCAACTTTCACACAAAAACTTCAGAGATGATGTTAAGGAAAGCACAAATTCAGCCACTTTTCYTTCTCCAGAAAACACTAATTGGAAAGTGACATGATGATGCACTGACAACATTGAATGTAAGAACTTATGTACTTTATTATTCCTTGATAAACAATAAAAAGTGTCAAATTACATTTATGTTTTGATAAAAATCATTTTTACCTAAAATGCAAAATTATGTATGTTTAATAGCTTTTTCTGTATGTGGAATGCATTGCCTTCATAAAATATGTTAGCAACAAGATAAAAATGGGAGCAATCAAATCAAATAAATTTATCACATACACAAAGTTCAACTTGCAGTGAAATGTTTTAATGACAAAAATTTAAGTTTAAAAGTACACAGAACACAGTAAAAAATCCTGAATTTTTTTGTAGAATGAAATGTGACCCATCACAACGAAACGAGGATTAAGTCCAAAAGTGGTGTATGGAAAAATAGGCAAATAGTGTTTTGACTTGTAAAATGTTAACAAAAATTGCATTTTGTCAAAATATAATGAATAAAAACCTTATCAATGTATCAGTGGAATGAACTGTCTGAAATATAATCATAAAACAAAATTTTGAAGCACTATTTTGAACAGTAGCAACAAAAAACTGATTTTGAGGAAAAACGCCTTAAATTTTTAAGATTTTCCCTGTGTGCTAGCAAAGTGTTGTTTTTAGCTGGGAAATCTCAATAATCAAATACAATCTGAGGTTTCCTCTTTATAAGGACATCAAAAATTCCTCATTAAAATGACATCAAATTAGGATTCAGACCAAATATTTATGTATTTTTGTAACCAACAAGACAAATCATATATATGGATTTAATTATGATATCTGAATGATCCAGGTATCAAAATGTAGCTTTTAAAGCCAAGAATCTTGTAGGAGAAAGGTGACTTATGTAAAATAAGTCTCCCTACATCTTCTCATAACAACGTTATGAGAGAAATTTTTACCAAGGTTTTTTCTCATTACTTTAATATTTGACTGTGCAAAGTGAAGAGTGACACAATAAGGGAACATCAGACGAGTTCAAGTTGATTCATAAAAGATTTTGCAATCATTTATTTACACAAATTGAACAAATCATAAGATACACCTGATTGCGGCTATTTATAACAAGCGTCAAAGTTAAATGTGATTAAAAAAAAACCCGCGTCCGAATTTCTATTCACATTAAACTCAGATTACTTGTATATAGACAGTAAAACGTCAGCTCTGATGTTAAAACTAAACAATTCTACTGGCACTTTAACTTAAGGTTGGCAAAGGAAGGGTAAGAAAAGGGATGAAAATTAAAGATTAGTGTTTCTGCTTTTATTTTGGAAAGTGTATGGTGACAACCGGATTAGCACGTCCTCTCTGCGCTCAGAACTTCACATGACACGTCACCCCGAACACGTCAGCTTTACCTGGTGATGGCTTCTTAAGGCACCCCTCAGTATGAACTGTCTCACCCCGACCATCTAGGAAGCTTGTACCAGCTGGTCCTTGGCGAGTAGGTGTTTTTCAGGTGACTTTTAGTCTCTTTCAGCCCCGGCTAGAAAGATTCCAGCTGAAAGTTCCGGTCGTCCTTCAAAATAAAAGTTCTCCCCTCGGGAGATAAAAACACTGAAGAGACGTGGGTCTCTAGGTGGACAGAAGCGGCGTGCTTCTGTCCGGCTATCAGATTTCACCCTATTTGGCTGAATGGGCGAGATCCGAGGCCAGGCTGGTCCTCCTCAGAGAGATCAGCCAGTCTTCCCGTTTCGGCATTCAGGAAGAAGAATCTGTGTGTCTCTCTAAGACGTCCGTGTTAGTAAGAGTCGGAGCCTTAGATCCGCCCTCAGGCGTTAGCATGAGTCAGAGAAAGAAAGGAAGATAAGAGACTTTGCCAGAGGCGCCAGTGAAGGACATGTTCTGTAGCTGTTTTCACAGACATTGTGATAATATCTTCTTAGCTTTTCTTTATGATAGACTCTAAGAGAGATCACTGTAAAACATTTATGATGATTAATTAACATTTCTGTTTAAATAATCAGTCTGAACTTGGTCCAGATAAATGTAAGATTTTCTTAGGAAAACTCAAAATTATTTTACTGATGTTTCAGTAAAATAACACAGTGATTTATATAAAAACACAATGAAAACATGGTGATGATTTTCTGTGATTTTATACCATTAATTAATCTTTTAGGCACGATAAAAGAATAGAAGTGATTGCATCTTCTTTGTGACATGTCATTATTATGATTAACAAATGGATAACATTCTTAGTTAAACAACAAATGAATCACGAACAGAAAATATTGTTTCTGTCCATTATCTGATTAAGAGAACTGAAGTCCTCTTTCTAGGTTGAAATGACCTGTCATGGCCTAAAATAGAGTTCAGTATTCCTGCCTTCTCTGTCAGGCCTTCCGAGACCTGCTTTGAGGCAGTAACTCCTGTTTCTTCACTCGAGGTGACCCCTACAATCTGAAAATGTAATTAGGTCATTTTGACCAAATTTGACTTAATCCTCATTTGGGTCACAAATATGCAACCTTATCACACTGAGTCATCTTGTCCTGCACATCCTTTCTGCGAGATGTGTGGAAGTATGTGTGATCCTGTTGTGAAGAGTCCTCCCACTGGGTGTGGACTGAGTTCAGATGTGGTGCAGAGGGTGGTGTGAATATGTGGCATCAGGATGTGTAGTGAAGAGGCGTGCATCAGGAGGTGGTGTGGAGATGCTGGCCTAGTGTGGGACAACTGGAGATGCATCTACAGCGCAGTCTGGAAAACATCAACAACATTAAAATGTACACAGTCTTTGCATRGTAGAAACAGTAAAGTGTCACTTATTTTTGTAATTTTTGTTTAACATTGTGAGGAAAAGTTCCTCATTCAACACTTTCATACATCACATGCCCTTGTGACATGACTTTGAATAAGGGAAATATAAAGTATGGATGATTTTGATTTACTGAAATGAAGTTGGCATAATAAAAGTGACTAATGTGGTAAGACTTAGGGTTTCAGGAGTTTTGATAGGCTTTGCTGTGCCTTCTCCCTTCTTGAACTTGGGAAAGAATAATCTGCAGATGTGCATTTTCATTGAAATGCACAGTCTGTTTAAAATAGCGTAAAATAATATTACATGTTAGTTTGAAGTTGCACCATTAAAACTCATCTAACACACAGTATTTTGAATAACGAAAAAAAAAACCCATAAATGTAGAGTGACTAAAACAACAATGCAGCCGATATTTTTTGGCCGATTCTTGAAGGCAATACTACTTTTTCTTCCTTCCTCCCTTAACATGATAAAAATAAGAATGATAGCAAATGTTACACAAGTCTTAATTTAAAACAAAAAAAACATTTATCAACTAAGCCTTGTCTTAAGTGGCTGTATAAAGTGCTGCCACACAGGATTTCTTCTTTCAGCCCTTTCTTTAAAAAAATAAATTAATTAATTAATTACTTATTTTATCTAGTGCTAAATATTCTGTTTTTATTTGTATATTAATAAGACHAATATATTTTGTTACATAAAATGACTATGTTCCCAGCTTTTTTGATGCAAAAACAGCAACACAGAGAAAAAAAGGAGAGACACACATCCATCTTGCTATCCTTATGAGGACTTCACACACAGCGCTCACAGCTTCTCTGCCTCATTCTGCTGCTCCCGTTTTTAACACCAGACAAAAAATGCATTTAAAACAGCTGACGTTAACTTTAGATCACAGTTTGAAACGCTCCAGCAGTTTTAAAAAGAATACAACACAGACACGCTGATTACAGTGCGGGGCGAAAGTGAAAGTAAAACATGGTGCTACGCACCTGTTCGGTAAAGAAACTTAAACACAGCTGTTCTTTCTCCCCTCATATTCTGACACAGAGGATAGAAACAGCTAAATTAGACAGTTAAAACACATTTACAGTTCATAACTCACCTTTGTTGTTGTAACATTCATCCTGTGTTGTCTGCAAGCACTTTCCGCCCTGTTGTGGGTCCATTTCCTTGACAAATTAAACTTAACCAGGCACTTTGAAGAAGCTCTGATGCTGGTTGTCTATGTAGATAATAATGTGGGTTTACACACCCCAGAACCGAACATTTTGACTTCTGAACTTGCATATTTGGCACGACGCTATGAACTACAAAATCACACAGCGAGGAAAAAAATGGCGGACTGTGAAATCCAGTTGGCCGGAAATGCATTACCATAAATGGTAGTTCCGAAGAAAATAGTGTGACGAAATAAGCAATGAAACGAATTAAGCAACAGCAGATTTTGAACAAACTGAACAATTTGACCCATAAAAAAATATAAAAATATCTTTGCAGTAACTGGACAGAATAAATTAAAGTTTTCTACACTCCTAGACACTATAATTGCACAAAAATAGTTTATGAATGCAGAAAAGTGCATTTAGCATATGTCTCCTTTAAGTAGTTGTAGTTGAATATGTACATTCATGACCATATTTATTAAATCATGCAGATTTTTCCCTGGATTTTTCTCGAGAAAAAGTTATATTGGAAAGCGAAAGTTACATAGTCCAAAGACCCATGGCACACCATATACTAAAACTTGGAAGCCTTTCAGTTTCTATGTTTACCTGTTAAACATAAATTCAGAGACAACCCCAACTGCATCAGAAGAGTCTGAACTTGCTCAAGCAGGTCTTGGAAAAGGACATCACACTTAGTCTAGGGATATGATTTACGAAGAGGTGTTACAGATTCAATTTAGCACTAAATTTCTTCTACGTTAAACATGACCCATTATGCTAGTGGTAGGGTTTTTGTGAAGCAATGAGACATCACTTGGTTCTGTTCTATTACAACCCCTGGCAAAAAGTATGGAATCACCAGTCTTGGATGAGCGGTCATTCAGACATTTCATTATTTAAAACAAACTCAGATCAAAAACATGATACAATAATAAGGTCATTCCAAAGTGCAACTTGTTGGCTTTCAAGAACACTCAAAGAAATGACGAGAAAACATTGTGGAAGTCATTGAATGTTATTTTTATTGACCAAACACAGGGAAAAAATATGGAATCACTCAATTCTGAGGAAAAAAGTATGGAATCATGAAAAACAGATAAACAAAAGACCATTAAAGTAACAATATGCATCACTACTATGTAGTTGCACCGCCTGTGGCTTATATAATGGTTTCAGTCTCTGAGGCATGATGAGTGACAAATTCTTCATCAATTTGGTGCCAACTCTCTTTGATAGCAGTTGCCTGATCAGCTTTACAGGTCAGAGCCTTTTTGTGGACCTTTTTTTTTTCAATTTCCACAACAGGTTTTCAATTGGGTTCAGATCTGGACTGTTTGCAGGCCATGACATCGACTGAATGTGTCTTTCTCCAAGGAATGCCTTTACTGTTTTTGCCCTATGGCATGATGTATTGTCATCATGGAAAATTATTTCATCACCTCCAAACGTCTGTTCAATTGAAGGGATGAGGAAACTGTCCAAAATGTCAATGTAAACTGGTGCTTCTATCAATATAGAAGAATTAACCACAGTCATCTTCCCAGTGCCTTTGCCTGACATGCAGCCCCATTTCATCAAGGATTGTGGAAATTTGGTTGTTTTCTTCAGGCAGTCCTTTTCATAAATCTCACTGGAACAGCACCAAACAAAAGTCCCAGCATCATCACTTTGTCCAATGTAGATTCTTGACTCATCACTGAAGATAACTTTCATCCAGTCATCCACAGTCCACGATTGCCTCTCCTTAGGCCATTGCAGTCTTGTTCTTGTGAAATCCCATTTCCTTTAGGCAATTTCTTATGGTTTGGTCACATACATTGGCTCCAGCTTCCTCCCATTTATGATTCATCTGTTGTACTTTTTCGGTTTTCAACACAAATGGCCTTAAGTTGTTTGTCTTGATGCTTTGATGTCTTTCTTTGTCTACCAGTACACTTGGCTTTAACAACCATTCCATGCTGTTTGTATTTAGTCCATATCTTGGACACAGCTGACTGTGAACAGCCCACATCTTTAGCAACCATGTGTGAACCTTCTTCAAGAAGTTTCACAATCCTTTCTTTTGTTTCAAGAGACATTTCTCTTGTTGGAGCCATGTTTCTTGCCACTCCACTTCGTCCAGCAGCCCTCCAAGGTGTCATGACTGCAGGTGTTTTTAACTGCAGACTAACGAGCAAATCTAATCTGAGGCAGGTGTCCATTTAGGGAAAGGAAATTGACTTGGCGTGTCCTTATTTTCTACCTCCAATTTGAGTGATTCCATACATTTCTCCTCAGAATTGAGTGATTCAATATTTTTTTTTCCCTGTGCTTAGTCAATAAAAGTAACATTCACTGACTGCCACAATGTTTTCTTTTAATTTCTTTGAGTGGTCCTGAAAGCCAACAAGTTGCAATTTTGGAATGACCTTATTACTGTATCATGTTTTTGATCTGAGTTTGTTTTACAGGATGAAATGTCTGAATGAGTGCTCTTCCAAGACTATTGGGGTTGTAGTTCTTTAGAGTACTGCAAAATGAGTATTCCAAAGGCTGGGTTATAGTCGTGCTTTGCGTTGTTGTGCAAGCTTTGCAGACTGGGCGCGCTCCTGAGCCACGCGCTGTGAGAAAACGTAGTTGACGCTCATGTTATCGCTGTTCTTCTGTCACCGACAGATGGCAGTACGGTGCCAAACCAGTGGAAAAGTAGTCGGGAAGAGTGTAGAAGAAGAAACGCTTAACATCACACACAACAAAGTAACAATATTTACCTCTTTTTCCATATTTTCTTTTTCTCTGTACTTCACGAACTGAGAGAGCAACACTGGTTTGCTTCCTCCAGGATCACAAACCGGTCACAAATATTTTTCCATGTCGTCCGGCATATTAACTCATCTTTCTTTAAAGCCGTTGCTATTTCCTTCCATGAGTTTTGTGCCATATGTTTGTCTTTATGATCTCTCATGGAGGGATCATACAGATGCTGGTACATTTGGACCTGTTCAGCGAGAGCACCTTCGCGAAGAGTGGCGCGCAGCCTTTGCCGAGCTTCAAAATTTCTGAGGTGCACGACCACGCGTCAGGACACAAAGCGCGGGGGCGGGCATGCTGCGATTGCATAACTTTTGACGCAAACCCCCTCGCGCCCTGTGCGTCGTGTCAACTAAGCTTAAGATGTAGGGAGTGAAAGGAGGGTGGCTACTTTACAAGGCTACAGGTGGAGAAAAATAGTAATATAATATCCATGGTTAAACTTTGCAATCAAAGAACTTGTCCAAATGTATTTAGTTGAGATATTCTAAACAATTTTGCATTTACAGGTGGTCAGGGTAAAAGGAAAGTGATAATGATTCCTCCTGACTCTGATGGATACACTGGAACCCTTCTTCGCAGTGTCATGGGGCAGGGAAGAACATCCTGTATATTGTGCCTTTACAACATGAGTTTGACCTAACTCCACTACCCAGGGGCGGAGTGGGGCAAAAACGTGGCCCGGGAATTTAGTACCTGACTGGCCCATTCAAGGTCTGGGCTGGCAGATGATGTCTGCAAATGCTGGAGGCCGATGGTGGAGGCAGATGATGGAGGGGGAAACAACAAACGTCATCTCAGGGCACTGTACAAAATCTAAGGATGTAATGTTGAGGAATTAGTAAAGTTATTAAGATAGCAGAGCAGCAGTTAACTCACAGGCATTGACCTTCAGAGTTCCAAATGGTCATTTTTGACTCATTTTGATTATACCCCCCAAAAATAACATTATTATAATCTAATGTGGTATCATTTTCTATTTCCAGCACATGAACTGTGTGAATTTAAACTTTTTTCATTTAAATATACTATTATTTTACATTATAATATAATTCAATAAATAAATAAATAAAAATAAAATGAAGCAAAATAAAATAACAATCCAGCAAAATAAAAATAAAAATCCAAGTGGACAAAGTTATTTGTGAAACCCAGAATGCCAATGCATGATGTAAATTTCTAAAACTGATGTTAAAACATTTTAAGCAACACAGTTTTATAAAATTATCAGCTACTGAGCACGGTTTGGACTATTCCATACATAATATTGTCTTTCTTTATTTAACAGCCAAATGCATTCATTGTTTTAAAAGTTAGCAAACTAAAAAAAAATACAGCCACCTACATGACTACCATCCTCCTCCTGGTCACATTGTTCTCCAGACTTAGGTTCCATGTGAGGATGAGGATGATGCACCAGCAGAAAATAAATGTCAGTTTCTGACAGTTGGCTGAATTTGGTCATAGGTGCTTTTTCTTTTCTCTTAATTTTTGTTCTCCTCCCTTACATTTATTCTCCTTTTTTTTGTTCTTCTTATTTTTAATATTTGTTTCTTCTTCTTACTGCTTCCTCTTCTTAGCAAACTCTTCTTCTTCGGTGTTTGTTGGTGGTTGGTAAACAATGAATTGTTGCATTATCACTATCTACTGGTATTGCACTAAACTACACAACTTTTTTATTTATTTATTTTTCCTCGTTGCCTGCGCCGGCCCAGTGATGCCCACCGGGAAAAGTCCCGGTACTCCCAATGGCCAGTCCACCCCTGCCACTACCTCCAGATGCCATTGAATTCTGATGAATGCCAAAAGCACAGTGTTAAACTTGCAAAGTGAGTTTTTCTTTGCACATTTTGGCACTTCATGTTCAGGAGTGCATTGAGTCTCAGTCTGCAGAAGAGGATAATGAGGTAAGCTATGTATGTGATGTTTTATTGTAGGGTTGCAACTAACAATTATTAAAATAATCGATTAATCATTTTTTTCTATTAATCTGAAAACAGAAAAAAACTTTCAATTTTGACCTCTTTATTCCAAAATAGAAACTTTGGACTAACAAAGCAAATCACACAAAAACAGCTGTTTGAGAATTCTGTTACTATAATAATAAATTGTAAGTAAGTAAAGATTTGTCAAAGTGCTACAGTAAAAAAAAAAGAATGTACACAAAAATATACACAAATGTGTGCTATAACTTGAAAGCCTCTTCATATTTTCATATTTATTTGCAGTATTAGGTTAAGGCAAGTGTCTTCACTCAGACTTTGTCAGCAAAGTAAAACTTAAAGCTTAATCATTACATTAATACCATCATCAATCGCATGACCCAACAAATCAATTAAATTTGTTACCAACACTTTCAATCATCGATTTTTATTGATTTTATGGATTTGTTGTTGAAGCGTATTTTATTGCACAGTTGTAACTTAAAATTGGCATAGCTGTTCAGGGAGTAATAACTTACCCCCAATTTACATTGCTTGCGTTCCGTCTCCGCTCCGCTCCGGTCCGACCTCTGCAGCAAATACGCACCCGTTATAATCAATGAGAGTGTTTACACTGGCTGCGCAGGGCAGTGGTGAGCGGACGGCGATCCGTCAAAATTAGAACAAATCCTATTTTTGCCAGATGCCAGAGCTGTGCCGGAGTCAGTTTTTAAAGATTATGTCGCACCAACAGGAAAAGACACGAGCACAACATCCGTATTTTCAAAATAAGACACTGGTGGAATAATTTGTCAGAATAATGTTGAAATTGCAGCTACATTAATAAATATACGGATATATTTCTACACAAATGCTGTCAGAATGCATCGATCTGTTTGGGAAGTAGATGGAAACATGTAGCATGAAGCATATGTGTGGACACACGATACACGTGGATTTTATTTTGAAATCAGAAGTTTCAGAAAGCCGACAGTGAGACAGTTTCAACATAGATATCAAAAGCCTTTATATCATTGTTTTCAGCTGTGTTTGGAGTTCGTCTTTCACAGAATTATTGATTTTTGGCTGTGACTTGCACATTTATCACTGAATTTATCGCGTGATCTGCTTCCTGCACGTCTGTCGGACCAGAGCGGAGCGGAGCTAGTGTAAACTGGACTTGAAACGCACAGCTGCGACCTGCACAGCGGAGTGGAGCGCAGCGGAGATGCAAGCTGTAAAAATCCGGGATTAATATTTTTGTGTCATGTGTAATGTCTTAGGTGTGTGAAAATTACATCCAAATTGTTTCAGCAACACCCCCTCCTGTACAACCTGACACCAATGCATCTTTTGAAAAGGTACAGTGTTAAGTTATTCTATTGCAATATGAAATGCTACTATAAACTGTTCTGTTTGAGACGGTTGCTAATAGTCTAACTGTTCTGTCTCCATCAGAAAGTTCCATGTTCTATCTGTTTCTTGAAATTCACACCACAGTTTGTAGAAATCCATGCTAGCATATGTGGAGAAAGGTATTTTGTATGCTGGACATTTATGATCATTTTGACTGTAACTTGAGTACTTTTTTTTTGTTGGTTTTTTTTTTCAACACTCGTGTTTTTTCAGAGAAAAGCACAAGATGGCTGAGACAACTTCTGAAAGCCAAAACAACGGAGATGACCATATCAAAAGGTTAATATTGTGTTGTCTAAATACATAAACATCTTCACCATCCACTGATCTTAATTGTACAGAACTTCTATAGTTAGCTTTAGTAGCTATTATTTATTCAAAGCTTTGTTTGGCAGTATTGATCAGGAGGGGAGGACTCGAGCCCATCTTGGTGTCGAGACCGGTCTCGATGTGTTTTTTTTTTTTTTTTCTGGTCTTGGGCTCGGTCTCGGACTGTTAGGCCTCGGCCTTGGTCTCGTTGCTATAGGTCTCAACAATTATGGTCGAGACCGGCCAAGACCATAATAGTTTTTCTCAAAAAAATACTATAAGTAACTCCCTTTGATCTTCGGCCGCACACAGATATGCTGCGCCGCTGCGCAGAACCAGGAAGAGAGGAGAGCGGCTGTCTGCTGTAAAGCAGTCATTCAGAACCAGGCACAGCTGAACTTTGTGTCAAAATAGATCTGTAAGCAATAGACAGTCTAAAACACAAATTAATCTCTTAATGAAATAGCCTAGGTATTATTTATCTTTTGTCCCAAGTTGTTTCTGAGCATTTCGTGCTGCTGCCTCCTGCTGCTTGCTTCTCTCTCCTTGGAGCTCGAGGCTTTCTCACGGCCAGCCTTCAAACCCCGCTACGTTCAGCCCTAAGGTCGGTCTGCTCCAGGGGTGGACTGGCAGAATGTACCGAGGATTTCTCCGGTGGATAAAACACCTTTTTTTTCCTGCACACCAGTCAACTGATCAGCTCGTGCGCCACGGAGTGGACCTGGCGTCAGGGGGAAAAATTGTCTCTGCGCTTATTAATAACTCAACCATCACAAACTAGAAATGTTTTGTCTCTACTAGAGCCACATAAACTAAATCTGTTTGTTTCTGACATCTAACACAGAGAAGCGCGGTGCTGCGGCTCAAACTGTGAATCACCGGGGGCACCACAAGCAGGGGTGGCCAGGAGGGGCAATGTCCCCCACCCCAACCCCTAAAAAAGGGTGGTCCTACCAGTTTTATCATCTTGAGTCTCAAACTTATTTTTGTACTTATTTTAWTTTTTCCTAGCTATTAGAATTATTAACACTAGAACTCCCAAATCCCTGTCATTTGACCAACATTACCTATAGTTCCCATGGAACTGTCAAATGACAGTTTGAATTAGCATTTTTGCGTCCATTGGTATGTATATGAGGCCATTTACAGCACATTACAGAATCAGTTGCTATGGCAGATGAAGTTGCTAGGGGAGACTACAAGTCCTGTCACCTGTCACCTGTCACTTCTCACCTGTCACCTCTCCATGGTCAAGGCGGGATTGTATTGGTCACTCATATCTGAAG
>NW_013953107.1:229996-231256 GCF_001266775.1 Austrofundulus limnaeus
TGTGTGTGTGTGTGTGTGTGTGTCCGGGGGGGGGGACAGTGAGAAGACAGCAGAGCGCTGCAGGGAGGAAGTTTGGAGTTTTTAGCACGAGTTGCGGCTAAAGCAGCTTCGGTTGGTATTTTTTGAGAGTTTTTGGTAAAACACAGATGGTGCATTTAAGTTATTTTAGGGAGCTACGGTTAAAGTGTCAAAGTTCTTGACAAGTCTGTCGCAGGTCTGTCGCTGCTTCGCTCCGAGGTACAGAGGCGGGGGAAGCCTCCCTCCTTCTCCTCTCTCTCTGCCTCCGTGCGTCTTCTGAACCGAGTCAGGTTTATACGGTACGGGTTTTCATTTAAAACAGTCCGAATCAAACGTCTACATTACACATCGCTAGAATTTATTGTATGCAGGAATTTAATGCATTACAAAAATTACGGACAGACGGACAGGAAAAAAAAACGGCTTCCAAAGCTGTCGGACCAGTGTCATAAAGTCTTTTTCTTTTATAGCACAGGTACGTGCGACATAGATGTTGCACTGGACAGCCCATGACTGTCAAAAGACAAGGAACTGTAAAAGACAACACCCAGATTTCTGAGACTATTTTTCACAGAAGGAGTTAAAAAAGCAAGATGCTGCCTTATTTCAGGAGTTTTATCATCAGGGGCAATGATAAAAGTCTCAGTCTTGTTTGGATTTAACTGCAGGTAGTAGTTGTTCAGCCATAGTTTTATTTCTGACAGACCGCTTCTACGTTCAGACAGTTTGTAGAACTCTGAGGCTCAAAAGGAACAGCACGTTAACAAACACATGCAATACTTAAATAAAGTCGCTGCAGAATTAGGCAGGTTTCACACAAACTTGTTTATCTCAGGTCCTCCTACCAGGTGTCTCTGCCTGTCTTCATAAGAATGCTGTCAGGGAGTGACAGACAGAAGTGTGGTTACCATGATGGTCCTTATCAGCCACTGGCAGCATGTTTCCTTCCTGTTTACTTAATTTATCGAAAAGTCTAAAATTTTGTCAGCATAGATTTTAACAGGATAAAGTCCTGAGTACTCTTTGGGGGGCTTAGAGAAGAATGTTGGAGTTTCATGCAGGAGTTGCAACCTTTTTTACATCCTCTTGAAGTCTGATGTTTTAAGGTAAAAGACAACCCCTCTTCCTGTTAAAAACTCCTGTTTAAAGGGATCCCTGATTAGTTGTAACATTAGACTTTATTTGATAAACGTATATTTTAACTGTAAAATAAAGACTGTAAAAATACTGTAGGCTGTTTAG
>NW_013953107.1:232551-235053 GCF_001266775.1 Austrofundulus limnaeus
ACTTTAGGTTTTAATCTAACGATTAAAAAGCTGGTGAATGACATCAGTCAGTGTATTTATTTCTTCAATACAGTAGACTGGATTTAAATTCTGATCATTTTAAAACTTTTAAAATCAATTTAACCCAAGCAGAGCTACTCATTAAAAATAATGATAATTTAAAGTCTACTTTAACTTTACAGATATTGAGCTGAAACTTGTCGTTTGTCTGACTGACTCATGATGATCACTGCAGTCACATGACTTCAACGAAAAAATGGATTTTCAAAACTGGGGTTCAGTGGAGATATTTGGAGTAGTTAGTATCTTACCTGCAAAAGAAAAACTCTTTATTACTCGGTGTTGCAGGCAGCCTGCAAGTCAATGAAAAATCAGAAATCAAAAGTAAAATCATTCTTCAAATTCCAAAACCTTGCATTTATTTTGAAACTCTGACTTTTGCAGTACAACAAAACAAAACAAAAACAAACAAAATGAAACAACTGCACTCACATTCTGAAGTTAAAAACATTTCACTTGTCTTCCAGACTTTTCTCAGTTTTAATCTGAGTTTATATTCTGTATGATGAGCTCAGGTTTGTAACCGGTCAGTGTATCTTTTGGTCATTGGATTTTCATTTTGGAAACGGATATTAAAAAACAAGAAACGAGCGGTTGTTTGATTTTTGTTTTAAAACACTGAAATAAAAATTAAAATACAACGCGTTTCTCATTCTTTGTGTCAAAAAGGGATAACAATTTTTTTTAAAATGACTTGAGTTTCATTTTCTGTTTCAGATAGCAAAAAAGAAAATAACTTTAAAACAGAAACGAAAAAAGGCTTGATTGTTATTTTACGGCTATTTATTCCCCCACCAGAAGGGGCGCTCGCCTGGCAGTTCTGCACAATAAAATACTAATTTCTGTAAATAAAAGGCTGAAACACAGAGAAATATGTACATAAATGAGTTGAATGATGACTGTCGCTCTGTGACCAAAGGCTGCAGAGATAATTCATGTGGCTTTTGGCCAAATAAGTCTCTTTTACTGAATACATGTCAGCTACTGYCTCCACACCTCCATTTCTCCCAAAAAATGCAAAATATGACAACTTTCATTCTATTAGTGTGYTGTACAGTTGTTGTTCTGTGAGCAGAAAGTTTTTTCCCTCCTGAGTTTTGACAAAATCTGTGCTTTTTTCTGTCAGTTCGCGTACTCTGAGTGTTCCTTTCAGTGAAGGGTGGGCAGTACTACGACTTTGATATTGATCTGATACCAAATAAATACTTGGCAAATATATTTGATACCGAAGTCAGTATCAGTGCTTTTTACTTGTAATGGGATGTTTATCGAATAACTTTGATATTGCAGACACGCCTTCTGGTGGTGAAAAAGATTATTTTAGGATTACAGTAATTTGTCATATTTTGCTTTTTATTGGGAGAAATAGAGGTGAAATGGAGGCAGTAGCTCATGTGTATTTAGTAAAAGAGACTTATTTGGCCAAAAGCCACATGAATTATCTCTGCAAAGCCTTTGGTCACAGAGCGACAGTCATCATACAACTCATTTATGGACATATTTCTCTGTGTTTCAGCCTTTTATTTGCAGAAATAAGTGTTTCATTATGCAGAGCTGCCAGATGAGCGCCCCCTCTGGTGGGGGAATAGATAGTCGTAAAAAACAAATAAACTTTTTCCGTTTCTGTCCTAAAGTAATTTTCTTTTTTGCTATCTGAAACAGAAAATGAAACTCAAATAATTTTTTAAATTTTGTTTATCCCTTTTTGACACAAAGAATGAGAAACGCGTTGTAATTTTTATTTCAGTGTTTTAAAACAAAAATCAAATAACCGCTCGTTTCTTATTTTTTATACCCGTTTCCAAAATGAAAATCCAATGACCAAAAGATACACTGACCGTAACCTAAATTCACTTGCAGATTAAACAATATCCCTCTCACAGTGGAGGATCATTCAGGCCTCACACAGAAATGTTTTCATCACATGCATGAAGGCTACCAGTAAGCATAGAGGTTTTAGAAACCAGATTTTAATATTTACAACCCATTTTTGAGCCTACAGTTTGGAATGTTGTATCCTCAGCTGTGCACATTATTTTGCTTCCCATCACCTCCCACATCATATCCACCATTCTGGAGTTTGCTTCATGAATGCTGTTCACCAGTTACTGTAGAATCATTTTTATTAACTACATTTGACAGAACTGAGTTGAACTCATCGCTTCATTCCTTCTCAGTACTTCCTGTTCTACTGTATATGTGGCATTCTGGGAAAAATAGTTTCCTGTTCATGATTTGGAGAATCAGTGATTAGTTTGGACCGTACCGTTGTCAAAGTTGGGCCAAGACCAAATAAATCGGTTGGTTGAAGATGAACCATTAAAAATAATAAATTGTAATAATTTTTAAATATTGTAATTGTTTTGGTTCAGTAGTTTTAAATACATTGTTTAATATACTCTTTCAACATTTTATTGTACTTACTGTTGATATTAATAACCT
>NW_013953107.1:236053-239276 GCF_001266775.1 Austrofundulus limnaeus
GGTAGACATCGTGGTTGGAATTATCAAAGGTTTTTGACACCTGAGAGACACCGTAGCAACTCCTTTGTGTTTGGAAGCGGGGGGTGGTGGTGGGGGGAGGACCAGGGAGGATGATTCAAACACTCAACCACTAGATATCACTGAAAACAACAAATCCTACACACTGTGCCTTTAAAGGCCCAATTAACGTCAGTTCTAGAAAAAATGTGAATTTTCGGACTATTTTTTAAAGGGTCAGGCTTTAAAGGGTTAAGTTTTTGTTTAAGCAAGCTGTTAAAGGTCCTTCTTAGGGATGGGTGTTGCAAATTAGTAATGGCTATTTACACTGTGAAGCAGGCATCAGATTGTTTTGATGTTTTTGTTTCTGTCCCTATCAAATAAACAATGAAATAAATGTATCAGCTGGTAGCTGTAGAACTTTTCAAATGTTTTTTTTTAGAAAACATGAAACTACTTTGTATTACACAAATTTTTACATGGAAGTCTGCGACTGTTTGCCTTCAGCACTTTAGGATTATTATCATTAATAAAGTTAGCTGAGGCAGAACATCTGAAGCACAC
The DNA here is from genome assembly GCF_001266775.1 of Austrofundulus limnaeus. Classification (NCBI taxonomy): domain Eukaryota; kingdom Metazoa; phylum Chordata; class Actinopteri; order Cyprinodontiformes; family Rivulidae; genus Austrofundulus; species Austrofundulus limnaeus. The sequence continues at coordinate 236,615 of NW_013953107.1, forward strand.
TCAAACCATCTGATGGAAGAGTGAGGAAGTGTGAAATCAACACAAGTGTTTACAAGTAGAATTAAATAGCACAGACACATTTACAGTTGGCTGCTACTTATCTTGTTTATTGGTGGTTAAAGACAAATGAATCAGATTTATACACTCTAAAGGTCTGAGGTCTGGAACTAACATGAAGAGAAGGTTCATAAAAACATGATCTGGGCCCTCGTGTATAAATGGTGCGTAYGCATAAAAATGTTGCGTGCGCCAGGTTCTACCCCCACGTTGATGTATTAAAACCAACATTGCATGAAAGTGTGCGGACATTTATGCACACTTTTCACCTGCCGTGAGAATGTGCGGTAGCCATGCAAAGTTTTTCAGTCGACAGTTTTAATCCACAAAGTCACAAATCTGACCTGAATCCACAGAAATATGACTCTGTTGTGTTTTCTGGATGTAAGGAGCGTCTGAACACGGTGTTATATTTTTATTTTAGTTTGAGTTTTTATTGTTTAAAGTCGAACAATGATGAAACTGAACCCCGGGACTGAAAATCATTTAACCTCAGACAAGAAAATAGATCAGTCTAAAAATGATCAAAGAACCTCAGCCCAGTCTATAAACTGTTTTTATATTATTTTTCATTTACGTTCRCCTTTGTCTCAGAGATGTCAACAGCATCATTTGAGTTATTGTGAGAGAGAGGTCTCTTATTCAAAGRGGCAATTACCCATGATGCCTAGCGACTCCATAAGTAGGCTCCCTAGCCTGGCCTCCTTCACTTTTCGTTTGAGAGAGGTGAGCGAGAGGTAAGTATTGTTGTCACGGCACCACGCAGTGGTGGATTTGATATGTGATTGAGACGCTGTCTCTTTCTTTTACAGTGACGTTTGGTGACGATTCATTGATATTGGTGGAGACGTAGTCTCCACATGAGCGATGATGAGTGTGAAGCCGGCCCGTCTCGGCTCGAGCGGACGTGCTTGATCTGTTTGGATCAGATTCGGACAATGGAGGTAATTTTTCGGGGCTTTTTGCCTTTTCGAACTCAGAGTGAGTGTACTCTTGTGTCTGGTCAGATTGACCAACCAAAGCGTCAGGCTTCCAGTGGTCCGCAAACCTGTGGCACAGGCAAAGAAAGCTAAGCTGTCTTGGTAAAGGAGGGAGCCGTGTTAGCTCCGAACTACTTTCGGCGATGGCAGCCAGTTCGGCTCAACAGTCAAAGACACAGAGTGATGTTGTTAACGTGCAACACAAGGCTGATCTGAATATAAGTGAGGTGAAATCACAGCTTGGACTTAATCAGCTGATGTCTCAGCTCTCGTTGCTGATGAGCGCGGTTGCTACGTTGGCATGAAATTCTCAGACTAATAGTTCTGTGAGAGGACCTAATACAGCGGATTTGTCTTATTTAATTGATCCAGCCTATAATGATGATAGCTAGGAGGCGCCAGACACTGCAAGTGCAGGTGAGCAGGATGGCTCTCAGGCTCCATCTTATTTTGATCCCTCAGCGTTTGCTGAGCATCTGGATGGAGATCACGAGTATCACGAGTGCCCTCAAACATCAGGGACTTGAGGACTCAGTCACTGATATCTGTTCCAGCGGGCAACCGGAAACTCAGAAGCAGTATTTGTATGCATGGCACAAATTCCTTGTTTGGACTATTGGACGATCATGCTGTGCCACTGAAGCGACTGAAACCACAGTGATTGCATACTTGGACTTTCTTAAAGAGAGTGGGAGCTCATGTACAGTGATTAACACATAAATCATGCATTCTTCAGACTTTACTGGTTTTAGGTGCTACTTGGGTCTTGAATCCTAGGTGGTTGCCYAGGTACATGAAAGGACTATATCATTTACGGCCACCGAGGCCTCGTTACCCTCGGACATGGGATGTCAGTAGTGTTTTGACTTATTTATCTTCTTTGTTTCCTCATCGAAGTTTAAATTTGAAAGATTTGACATTGAAGCTTACAGCATTGCTAGCATTGGTCACAGCAGCGAGAGCTCAGACACTGATGGGCGTTAGATTTAAGTTATCTGCAAGTAGCAGACGATCACTCTAAAGTGAATTTTTTAATTTATGAACTCACTAAAACAAGTAAGTTGGGCAAACCGATTCAGGGGATTCTTCTGGAGAGATACTCTAAACCAGAAATTTGTGTATTGGACACATTGTTTGAATATATTTGTCGCACTCGGGAACTAAGAACGTCAAGTACATTGTTGATTTCATACAAGACGTTTTCTGCAGTGTCTACATGCACTATTGCCAGATGGTTACGGACAGTGCTCATTAATGCAGGAATTGATGTGACTGTTTTTAAACCCCACTCTTACAGAGGAGCTTCTGTTTCAGCAGCATTTAACAGTGGCGTTTCGCTGAAACAGATTCTGCGGACCGCAGATTGGATTTCAGTTAATACGTTTAAAAAGTTTTATTACCGAGAGTCCGGGGAAGGGACTAAGTTCTCGGACAGACTTTTGAGTTGTCATTTCAGTTGATCTGTATTTTCTTTCTTAACATAAATTTTGTTGGATTGCATCTCCATTGAGGTTGTGTGGTTGAATCCTGTGAAATAGTCCACACAAGCAGTGTGATTGTCATCAGCTTTGAACATGCTGTTTACATCTCTGAGACGAAGGCAAACGTAAATGAAAAATAATGCT
>NW_013953107.1:240276-242331 GCF_001266775.1 Austrofundulus limnaeus
GATAATAGGGCAAAATAGTAAAAAATAAAACTAAAAAGCAGAGGCAGACGGCGAGCCGCACACGCTGGCGCCATCTTGCCACAACTTTTAGTGTGAAAGCTGTGAGATCCTTTATGCATGAGGGCCCTGGTCATGTGAAGGTTAGTCTAAGATCAACTTTACTAGAAACAAATATTTGTGTTGATAAAGTTTGATTGTTATTCTTTGTCATTTGCTTGTACTTGTTATTGTAGGGAAATGCAGGTTGATATAAAATAAAATTTTTACTTTGTAGGAGCTAAGAGGACCTAAGTGTCTCCAGGAGTGAGGAGCTAAAATGATGAGTAGTGGGTCAGGCAGGTAAGTGTTTCTGGGAGTATTTTCTTGATGAAGATTGTCAGCTTGTGTGAAATCCAAGGTGTGGAGTAGATATATCTGTCCATCAGTTCATGAGAAGATCATTGTGCTGCACAAAACATGACAAGTCAGTATAAATAAAACAAACTGCCTGGAGATAATTAAAAGTCAATGAACGCACACATGAATAGAGCACAAAGGATCAGTGGTTGAATTGGTTAAATCCTGCTCTTGGACATTCAGGTAGTTGTTACCTTGTCAACGTGATTCAGCCAGGAAGAATTTAGTCAACAGCTCAAGGCCGTTGTCGGGGAGATCCAGAYTCTGTAATCAGTTGTTTTGGGAACAGAAGAGAGGCAGGCGATAATAATTTTCCATCTGCTTTAGTGTCCTGCTGGTGCATCTCAACGTGGCGAATCCAATCAGGCAAATAGTGTCGACAAATTCCACCGAGCCTATCTATCAGCTTTCTCCAAGATGAATTTCATCTGGCTAGCAAAGTCCCGGGACCGCAGCCGGCCCGCAACCCTCAATAGAACTGCTTGCAGACTGAGTCCAGCTCGTTCAAGGCTAAAGTCTGAGTGCTGATAGTCCGGCCATCCATCAAATTGGTCAGGCAGCCAGGAGATGAAAAGCCACCGACGCTGTTTTGTAGAACACCAGGAGACCACCAAGCCAAATTGTACAATCCAGTGATCAGAGTCCAGACAAAAATCCAGAACAGAGAAGAACAGAGGTCCCACCTTTGACATGCCCTCCCATGGAAGAAGAAAAAACGTTGTTCCAAAAATTTTATTGAGAGACCAGCTAACCAAATCCATAAAAATAAAAATATCCATAATTTCTGGTTTTGGATGAAAAATGTAGAGAAGGCTCCAAGCAGCAAAGCAGGGAAGATAAGGAAGGGCAGGAGAGAAGGAAAAAGCGTCTTGCTCCTCCGAGAGCGGAAAGGAAACATCAAAATAAGACACCATAAGGCGGAATAATTTAGTCGAAATCCCAGCTCTATTAATGTAAATATTCTCTGTGATGAGGAAGCTCAGCTTGGAGACACCACCCAGAGGAAGAGCTGGTCCCAAAAGGTGGTTCTAGTCCCAACCAGTGGTTTTTACTCCCCTGCCTGGATGCCTCAGGACAGCACAGAATTTCTCAAACATGCAGGAATGAGTCAAAGTAAGACTATGGACATGTTTTTGATGAGAGGATAACATTATAACATGATATAAATCTAAAAAAAGTTGATTTTACATGATATATCCCCTTTAAAAGAAATAACCTGCAGAAGAGCTGATCGGAGTCTGCTGCGCATGAACAAACACACCCACGAAGTTCTAACCAATCACACGCTCCAAGGTCACAGAGTTCTGACTGGGGGAAATGTACACGACTGCCGTCACCGGGGGATAGCAACTGGAGAGCAGACAGAAACGCAATTTTTTGTCACTCAGCACGGGGAACAAGACATACAACTCCAAGTATAAACCAGCTACTTTACTAAATCTGATTCAGAGGTAGAAAGGACGTGTTTCTATTGAAATGTGTAAAATCACCAAGATTATTAATGTGTTCAAAGAAATGTCCCTTGTTACATCTTTCATGTTTTTACAAGCTTTTCTGCTTGGCAGTGACATTATCTTACTTTCAGATATTGACTTTTCCAACTCATTTATAAAAAAAGAATGAATTCATCTGAAGTAATCATTGGATCAATCTTTAAAT
>NW_013953107.1:243238-243549 GCF_001266775.1 Austrofundulus limnaeus
CTGTTGGAAAGTCTATTAATTTCCCTTTTAAATGGAGCCACATTTGTAAGGAACATGCATTTGTGGGATGAGCAGTAGAGCTGAGAATGTGGGCTGCACATACTGAATGAAATTTTTGACAAATCTTTCTGCCAAACAGTTTATTTTACTGTTTTTGACTCTTGTCTTGAGCTTTCGGTTCCTCCAGGTGCTGCTAATAGATTTGTTTATTTAAAAACAATAGCTACGTTTACATGGACATACAGCGGATAAAATAAGTATTGAACACGTCACCATTTTTCTCAGTAAATATATTACTAGAGGTGCTAATG
>NW_013953107.1:244549-245426 GCF_001266775.1 Austrofundulus limnaeus
AAAAAAAAAAAAAAAAGTCGACTCGTTCCAGAGCCGACTGTTACCTGGAAGCAGTGATTTATAAAAATAGTCAAACAGCCAAAAACTCATATAAGGGGATAAAACAAACATTTTTCATGGTGAAATCTGACTGATGAAAACTTTGGAGCTTATCCAGGACCAGTTTGTGGCTAAACAATGTCGGGTGATGAGTCTCTGACTTTTCAAGTTACTCAAAGAATTTTACACTCAATCACCAGCGACTGTCCATCCAACAAGAAGTGACCCAGCTCAGCCTTAAATCATGTGGTGGTAATTCATCCTGTAGCTGACAGCTGACACTGAGCTCACACTCAGTGACTCAAAGGAACATTTCCAGTAAAAAGTTTCTCACTAAATGAGCCTGAGTGAAAAAGCAGGAGACAACAGGAGGCTGGGTGGGTGAACATTTACATCTGATTTACTTTGAGTTCATAAAGGTCACCACCGCTGACTGATGTAAACATGTCTGACTTAGTGTTGTGTTCCGTATGTTGAGTTAGCATGAGCTAACCTAATCCTTGCGGCTGTGAGTCAGTCACAGCACACATTCAACCGAACCTATCCCCATTTCTTCATCCATTCATTCTCTCTGCTGTTCAGGGCAGGGTCTACATCACATCAGTCACTTGTGAGAGGTGGGGGACACCTGGAGACGTCCAAGTCCATTACAGGGACACAAAAGCTGTGTCTCAGCCTACCTGTGAGCCAGGTTCTTTGTCCACCACAAAGACAGGAAGTGAGTGGCTGTGAATCTTAATGGTAAAGACTTCAGTTTTATTCCTGCCCTTACCTCGATGTACAGGTGCTGGTCATAAAATTAGAATATCATGAAAAAGTAGATTTATTTCAGTAATTC
>NW_013953108.1:0-1868 GCF_001266775.1 Austrofundulus limnaeus
ATGGATGGATGGATGGATGGATGGATAGATGGATGCTGCATTACTTAGGACAGATTTACTGGTACACTATTAATCTTTGGATTATCATCATGTCAAGTATGTTCTGAAGTTTTTCATCAACTCCTGCCTGTTTGAAGGATTTATTGAATGAATAGATTTATTTAAACACACAGGAATTCACCCAAATGTATTGAAACAAACCCAAAGGTTTTCTGACCTGATGAGACAAAACTGTCTCATGATGGGTTTGGTTTTATTGTTGTTGTTGTTGTTGTGTGTACCAAAATTCATCTGTATTCATCTGTCGTTAATGAGTGCATTAAAAATTTATGATAAAAACTATTTTTTATGTTCAAATTCTATAAATAACTTATTGAAYTTCATTATTGAGCTTTTTAAAATCCCAATGAACTGTGTGCTAAATTTCACAGCCAATAAAGAAATCAGAAAAAGTGAGCAGAGTCATCTGTTTTATATCGTCTGTTTAAAGTTTACCATTAAGTTTTAATATCTATGAATAAATAAGACATCACGCACTGCTGATGTGCATTTTACTGCAGTGGGTTTGATAATATTCCTTTAGGGTCCGACGAATGTAAGTGTGAAACACAGACTCACAGTTAGAAACAATCTCTGAGCTCCCACCCTCTGCTCCACAGGTCCATCCACCTACTGATCTGCTGCTTCACTTGGGAACATGTCAGGGTTACACAGACAAGTTCAAGTTATTTAACTGAAAATGACTTTTTTATTTTATCAGAACAAACCTGGCTGGTCACACAGCCACAGTGATAAACACACAACTCATTAATGTCATTAGACTTCTGTGAGAAGTTTAAACAGAGGAGAAGCTGACTAACAATAAACAAGAGTACTAGCAATAGTATATAATACTCCTGTCAGTAAACTGTCAGAGTAATCATAATCCAAAGCATGAAATTCCTGAACATACATGTCTAACAGTTATATATAATATAATATAATAATTTATAAGGTGAGTCAGAAGACACAGGACATCCTTTTAGTTCAAAAACAGATAAAATGATATATGTGCATACCTCACAAAGTAATGTGTGAGGGGACATATGTTTGGAAAAACTTGTCCTGATCCAACAAGGTGAGTTTCAAGAAGAATGTAGCTTAACGTAGAGCCCTGACTCAATACATGAGAGTATTTAAAGATATTTCTCTTTACTTTCTGAAATAAAGAGGTGTCCTGTGACTTTTGACTCAGCCTGTACATAGTAAATAGTCTATACTTACTGTATATGGTACTTTTCTATCACACCAGGATACTCATAGTACTATACAACACAATATGTACCCTCATTTATCCATTCACACGTTCATTCATCATTACATGTCTCTGTACCAACCTAATCTGGACAGATTATTGTGTAGATTAATCAGTGCGATCGATCACATTCATGGAAGAAGAACTTGTTCAGAGCTGTAGGACAGATAAACAGTGCCAGACCATAATATGTTTTATTTTACGATAAGCATATAAAAAGATTATAACGTATAAAACACATGTTGATTTGAAAATAACTTTTCTTCATGTGATGTTTTAATCAGAGTGTTTCCACTGTGCTGTGTTTTTATTATTATTATATCAACAGTTCATCAGTTTATTTCAGTCATGTCTGGGCCACCTTCAGCATTTCTTGCACACTCAGCAGTTTCTCTCTGGGTTTCCCACAGGCCTGCCCCCTCCTCATCTCCAGGCTGTCAATCTTCTCCCACTTTGAGAAACTCACTGGTTTCACTCCTGCACAGGAAAAARACACAAACACAGATTAATATTAGCAGCATACAGCTCAAGTTAGAACTTTCTTATAAACACACACATACACATATATATATAC
>NW_013953108.1:3375-8323 GCF_001266775.1 Austrofundulus limnaeus
TTTATGTGTTCAATACTTTTTCCCTGTGCCATTCCACATTATTACAAATAACTTCATTTCTGGACATTTATGCTTTGATTTCTTTGTAAATCCAGACTAGAAGTTGTTGTAAATGCCACAGTTAAAGTATGTTTTAAATCCTTTAAAGCAGTTAGTTTGACAGCAGTCAATGGATGATGGTCCTCCTCAGACCCATCTTCTTCTTCAGTCACACCAGGTTTAATCTCAGTCCTAGCAGAGGAGGAGTTATTGTTTGGAAACACAGCAGTCAGGTTTGGACATGCACATGTTTTATATCTTTGTTTTTATTATCTCAGAGCAGAAAGAAAGCAGCTTGTTGGGACCTGTTGAAGTGACAGGTGACAGTGACGTACCTCGTGTTTCCAGCAGAGCCCTGATGCTCTGTGATCCAGCTTTAACAGCAGACACATCCAGCCTCCCTGAGTCCAGATCCTCCAGCAGAGAGCGGGCCGTGTCAAAGCTGTTATTCATGGTCGTGGCGATCACACCTGTAGGGCCTGTTTTCAGCCAGCCACTGCAGTACAGACCTACAGGGGAGGATGACTCATCAGATTCTTTCATTAAAGGTTAGTAAATACAGTAAATGTTTATTTTAGAACTGTTACAAACCTGGGACTTGAGGAACGCGTCCGTTGCTGTTTGGCACGATGGCTTTGTGGGAATCAAACGGCACTGTGGGGTCGATGGGGAGGCTTCTGTAGCCAATACTGCTGATGACCAGACCACAGGAAAGGTCCTCCAGTTCTCCAGTCAGCACAGCCTGGGCTCCTTCTCCTGAACCCTGCTCAGACAGCCAGTTGTGTTACAAACACCCAACACACAGTAACACAAGCAGTTGTTGAGTTCTGACATGRACACAATCATCCTCACCTCCAACCTGGTGACTGCCAGTCGGATGCCAGCCGTTCTGCTGCAGCCAGGCTCAGCCAGGATCTCCACAGGGCTCCTGAAGAACCTAAAACCCCAGGAGCGGGAGGCCTTCTCCCTTCTCTGCTGCTCCTCCTCTCCTGGGGRCTCCAGGGCGGTCTTCAGCATCAACTCTGTCAGACGCTTCCTGGGCCGGGGCAGGTCTGACAGAGCAGACACACTTCACATTTACACCCGTCAGCTTTTATCATGTCTAATTTCAAACATRACACTGCACATTTCAATGCTACAAGTCACACAGTGGATTAAACACAGTTTGAAAAAACTGACAGGTTGAAGGTTTTATATGAAAAACAACTTCTCAACAAGAAACTGAAGTGACCCAGAGCAGCTGTTCTCCCATGTTTGTCATGGTCTGTCTTCTTCTGAATGGATGTTCTGAACTGTAATTTCATTGTGCTCTGTACGATGACAATAGATGTCTAATCTAATCTAATCTAATCTAATCTAATCTAAAAAATACCCTTTTTACTAATCTATTGTATTTCTCCCAAAAGGTCCCATGTTTTCAAGCTGTGGTACAAGTACTACTGGTAGTACTCAAGGTACTTCTGGTGCTCAGGGAAAATACTAGTATACATGTTTTAGAAGTTAAATAAATTAATAAACTGTCATTCGGTGAACTGTATCACCATATTTACATCTACTGTTGATCATGTAGGGCTCTCTGCAGTACGTAATGGGTGTTCCATGTTCTGTAGGCGGAGTTTGTCCTAACTGTGATTGGTGGATATTTTGCTGTGGGTGGAGTTTGGAAAACCAAGTTTGGTCAGATCGACTTGTCTTGTTGAGCATGAATTATTGTCCATTTCATGTTTAAAACAAAACCATGTCTCAAATAAAAGTTATTGTGAACATGTAAACATAATTTATTGACTTGATTGATTTTTGCGTGGCAACCATCTCTTCCTGTCTGAATTTATGAATAATAAATGTTTTATATAATAATAATAAGTGTTTTTATACTTCCAGTCGTTGCTGATTCAGCACCAACAGCCTGAGCTACAACATGGCTTCTTTTTATCACACTGACAAGGCTGGGATCTGTGARGGTCTGGATACAGCAGATAAGAAACTAGCAGCCATATTAATGTTTAACAATGTGTTATTTTATGTAAGATAAGARACGTTACTGGTCACTGTACATGCACAATGAGTCAACGTTGTGTGTGTCTGGATCTGTGTGTACACGTGAATCACAGCTCTGCTGAGTGCTTGAYCCTCTTCATGTGTAAAACACACTGAGTGAACAACTTTTACACAATCTGTAGAAAGTTGTATGTGTTGTATTGTTTTTAAAACAGGCCTGTAGCTGCTGAAACAAACCTGACCTCAGCACATGTCAGATCAAACCTGACAGCTTTAAAAAAACAACCTCCCACCTAAAATAATCAGGTTTCTGAGAATTATCTGTGAGCAGAGGTCAAGGAGGCGGTTATTCTTTGAACATGTTTGGTAACGTCAACACAATGTCACTTCACAAGGCTGAAAACTGAGCCCAAGGCTGCACACCGCTTCACTTTCACATCTGCACTGAGTTAAAAAAACCTTTTTCACGTCTGCATGTCAGCTGGTTTTATTTTTTACTGGTGAGCTGTTTCCACTGCCCTCCCAGTACATGGGGTTAGAAGTGTGTGCAGTGTGCTTCACATGTAACCACATGTTTCCATGTGCAGCTTCAAACACTTGTGCTGTCGTCACACACTTCACTCTCATGAACTTCTCAGTCTCAACATTTCTCACTCTGTGTTGAGTTAGGGAACAGTAAAGTACCAATGAAAAACATTGAGTTATTACCCTCAGAGCTGACAGATACATGAATTAATTTATTTTTCTTCAACAATAAAACAACTTTAGTCACAACAGGACAATAAAACAACTTGACAGATTATTATTTGTTTGTTTTCTGACCTTTGAGAGCTTCTGAGACACATTTAAAATCAGCCTCCACCATTTCAGGTCTGCTGCCAGGCAGGTTCACCATTTCTCTGAGCTCCTGTGGGCAYAAAATTAATAAAAATATATATATATATTTTAAAGCTCCATTAACTGTTGCATCCTGACAGACTTTAAGGTAATGGTGTGTTTTGTTTTGGGTGAATGCAGAGCATTGAATAACTGATGATGTTTACAGAAGAGCCTAAAACTGAGTTTTTAAGACTAAATCCAACAGAAAAACAGCTAAAAGCTAAACGCTAGTTACAAGTTACAGGAAAAAGCCAGCAAAAAGTATCAAAAGGCTAACTTGGAGCTGAAAGTTTAAAATAACAAACGACCAACAAAGTAGCACAAAAACAAGCCTAAAATATTGAAAGTCTTGCAAAAAGTATTTAAAATTTTAGCTGTAACAAAACAGTAGCTAAAAAGCATTTTCTGAAACAATRAATGTWTTTCTATGGGGAAAATAGTTGTAAACAAAAAGGTAAATGTTTTGAATTATAAAACAAAAAAAACAAAAAGCCATAGCACCAATCTGCTGAATAAGCTGAAGGCTTTTATATGAAGCTTCTTACAAACCATGCAGACTGAGTACAGCTGAAATAAATACTACAGGAAGGAAACAGTAAAACATAAATTCAAATTATTATCCGCCAAAACAACAAATATCCAAATAATATGACTAAATGATAACATAAACAGGTATAATGAAAGGTTATAATAAATATTCAAGAGATGAAAAAAACAGTAAAAGAGATAAAATGATTAACACAATCAACAACCTTATAACAATCTGAATCAACGACACCTGACCAAAACACAGTTCAATTATTACGTGCACATACAAACAAGGAAAAGAAGATTGAGGGAGACCAATCAAACATGAGCTGTTTGACCAAAGCTCACAGCAGAAACCAGCTGAAACAGCTCAGACCAGCCGTCAGCACGGTGGTGGTGGTGTGATGAGTCGGGCTCGTTTCACAGCCACAACAACTGGATACCTAAAGCTTTATTACTGAACAAGGTTAACCTTTTAGTATGACTGCATGTATGATCCTAATTATATTAACCTTTKAGTTCTTAATGTGGGGTTCATAACACGAGATGTTTGTTTGTTTGTTTGTTTTTACAAATAAGGTTCTGTTGGTTTTCAGACAAACCTTAATTGTACAAGCAACCTGCATGGGACCCCTCCTCCCAACAATCAGCACTCTGCGGATCTGACTGTGTGCCAGGGCGTCCAGAGCCGGCTGAGTGATGTCTGTGCTCTGCACACACAAAAACAACAACATTTTAATAAAGCTTATATTAGAAACATCATTTGAAGAATAAAACAACTCAGGCACTCTGCACAATACTTTGAAATTTACTGGGTAATATTTGGTCCAGCACGCACACATACTGTACAACAGTAACAGTTTACACAACTTTCCTCTGATGAATMTCAAACCAGTTCTTCATGATTCAATAGAAACGATGCATCATTAACATTATATATTTAAGAACCATATGTTTTCATTAAAATGAGAAGTTCCTGGAGTTGGCTGGACTCCAGCAGGGCTGCTTCAGACAGACAACTCTGATCCCATTTGTGGCGTTTGTGGACAGTTGAGGAGAACAGGTTGGTTTAGAAATGGAAGAGTTTCAATTTGGTTTTTATGAATGATGTAGTTCTACTGGGGTCTTCAGACCAGGACCTTCAGTGTGCACTGGGGGTGTCAGAGTCAGCCATGAGTCCACTGGGCTGGAGATGGATGCCTCAGTCAGAGTTCAGAGATCTGGGATAGATGAGGGCATTTCTCTGGTCTGTGGTGGTGAAGAAGGGGCTGAGAGAAAACCACAAAGCTCTCCAATAACGCTTTCTTTTACAGTACCCTTATTACCATGTAATTACAAGGTAATAAAAAATGTAATTAAAGTAATTACTACCTTATTACCATGTAATTACAAGGTAATAAAACGTGATTACATGTAATTACTACCTTATTACCATGTAATTACAAGGTAATAAAATGTGATTACATGTAATTACTACCTTATTACCATGTAATTACAAGGTAAT
>NW_013953108.1:9706-11366 GCF_001266775.1 Austrofundulus limnaeus
TAAGTTTATTTTCTATTTAAACATAAAAACATCATTTTAATAACAGCTAAAGGTGACAGGTACTTTATTATGGTATAGTATTTAAATATATGCCTGAGAAACACTGAATATTGGCCCTTTAAATCCTTTGTGCTCCTCACCTTCAACACGTCTACAGGACACAGCAGGATTCTTGCCACATCTAAGGCCACGTTGCCTTGTCCCAGAATGACTGCAGTTTCACAGCTCAGCTCTGGACTGAGCTGAATCAAACATGTACAGGACAAAGACAGGTTAGTGGAAAAGACAGGAGAATGCTGATGTGACTTTAAAAAAAGGTTTTCAAGCTTACGTCCTGACAGCTGGGCAGCCCGTTATACCAGCCCACAAAGTCTTTGGCTGAGTACACACCAGCCAGGTCTTCTCCTGGTACCCCCATACGCCGGTTTCCCTCTGCTCCATAACTCTGTTGGTTTATACAAAATGAAAAGTATTAAAGTCAAAGTGATGATGTGGTATAGAGTATGGAGGCTTGTGTTTGGGTTCTCACCAGTACAACGGCGTGGTACGCTTGTTGCAGCTCGCTGACACTGACATCTTTACAAACGGTTACATTGCCATAGAAACTACAGCGGACATGTTTAGCAGTTTGTGTGAAAGTATTTATGACATTCTGGTGAGAAAAGATAAAAAACAATAARGGTTCATGTTTGTAATGCATGCGCACAGATCAGAGGGAATAATGACTCAAACACAACATGTATGAAGAACTGATGTGTTTGGTTTTGAATGAGTTAAATGAGGACATAGATACAGTATTTTGAAGCCCACATCTAATGGCAGTGAGTCTTTTGGCTGCCCCTCTGCAGGGGTCACCACAATGAGTGTACTTGCACAAGATGTTTGYCAACTGTTTTGATCCAGATAGGCTTCCTGATGCAACCTGGGCTCAAACCTGCAGGACTATGGCACTGACCACCAAACCTACAGCAGTTCATGTTTGTCTGCAGAGTATCACAGCTGGACAGACTTTATTGAACTGTCAAAGTAAATACTGGACGTGCATTGACAACTAAAACCCTTTGGGGTTAAGTCYAGCATCATCCCCAACACACGGGGCTTTACCCACTGCAGAAAACTGTTCCCTGTTAGAGTCAACCTTATCTGCCTGTAAGCAAAATATCTCATGAACCACCAAACTAATTCCAAATAAACTTTAAAATATATATATAATTTAGTCAACGCAAAATGACAAACTCAATTTTACAGATATTGAGTTCAAATTTAATGTGATAGCAGCTGAGCATCACCACCTACACAATGCTAAAACATCTTTGATTAAAATTTGATAGACAGTTGTTGTTCTCTCTCTCTCTCTCTCTCTTTTAAAGAAACTTAAGAAAGAATCACTGTCCTCCCCCCGCTCTTAATGTAAACCTCTGGCAGAAAAAGCTGGAAGCTGAACTGCTACCTTCAGGAATGTTAAGTCTTAAAGGGATCCCTGATTAGTTGTAACATTAGACTTTATTTAATAAACATTTATTTTAACTGTAAAATAAAGACTAAAAATACTGTAGCATGTTCAGTTTTTATGAATTTTAAACTAAATTTTAAAAAATATATTTTAACACGGATGGAGCCATTTTATTTCCACACAAAAGCATTCTGGGTAAATGATGAC
>NW_013953108.1:14533-19637 GCF_001266775.1 Austrofundulus limnaeus
GTGTTAAAATGTATTTTTAAAAATGATAAAAACTAAACATCCTACAGTATTTTTACAGTCTTTATTTTATAGTTAAAATAAATGTTTATTAAATAAAGTCTAATGTTACAACTAATCACGGATCCCTTTAAATTACATAAAAACATTATAATGGAGCTTAGAGTCAAAAACGTCCAGCACATGTATTTGCTAAGAATTAGAGAATGATGAATGATGATGAATGGTACAAAAATAGGTACATTTTTGAGAAAAACACTGTTTCAATCTTGGAGAAAACAACAAACACTCCCTGCTCTATAGCAATTCTTCACACACAGACACCTTGTGTGGTGTTTGTCYTCATCATCGTCAGGCTCTGGAGGAAGGTTAATCCTTCCTCATTTCTTATGCAACACTTGTTTGTGTAAAGGGAGACATTCAAAAGTCTGTGTATTTTCATCAAAACCCAGGCCTCAATCAAATGAAGAATTTGAGGAATGATTTAAAGATTAGTTTATGTCACACATCACCAAAAATGAAAATGAAGTTGTGTCTTGAAGAGTGGACAGAAATACCAGTGATTTGTTTTACAGAGTCATAATTATAGTCGTTGGGATTCGTTGTAAAATGTGCCACATACTGCTCAATGTTTTACGAGACGGAGTATAATTAAGTACCTGATTGACGGGACAGTCATAAATAGAAAGAAATGTCTGATCCTACTTCCCAAACAGGTAAAATATGTTACTTCCTTTAAGTTGTTCAATTCTAGATCCCTTTCACAAACTTCAGTAGTCCTACCATTTTGCAACCTTTCAATACAAAGACATTGTACAAAGCATTAAGAACTGGATCTAAGGTCCACCACTTGATGGTTTTATCGTATCTCTATTTACAGTGGGGTAAATAACCTCACTGATTTTGCAAATTTGCAATAAAAGAAAATTAAGTTTTTCAACATATTACATTTAATTTTACTGCAAAGAGACCAAAGACTAACAAAAAGTGTGAAAAATCACAGTAACTAAATGTTACAAATTGATTTGCATGTCAGTAAGTTGATCCTCTACAACTGAAGTGAAAGCTCTGAATATAACAGATTGGTTTGTGACCATGTGACACATATTTTACAATCAATCAGTTCCAGACACTCCTGTTTTTAACCTGTGTACAAAGCACACCTGTCCATGGAACCAGTTCTTCCATTCCAACCTCTCCACCAACTTAAGACTAAAGAGCTTTCAGAGGACATTAGAGAAAAGACAGTCCACAAGGCTGGACTGGGCTCCAAGACCATCAGCAAGAAGCTTGGTGGAAGGTGTGGCACGATTTCTCATAAAGGAAATCAATCAATAAAAATGTCCATCAATCACCCTCAGTGTGGTGCTTCATGACATCTCTTCTGTGAGCTGAGGGTGGTGAAGACCAGCGTGAGAAACCAGCCCACAGTTACACAGGAAGAGCAGAGAAACCAACACACTGTGCTGTAATGGACTGAAGCCCTGCAGGATCCCCTGCTCAAGACATGTACAGGCCCATGTGGACCACCGGAACAATACTCTTCTCTAGGCTGAAGACTAAGTGGGTACACAAATCTTACATTTGCAAGTAAACATTTGAAAGATTCAGAGAAGGCTTTAGAAAAACTGCTGTGGTCAGTTTAAACCAAATGTACTTGGACATCAACTAAACCTGGTGTATTTAGTAAAAGAGAGAGCATGAGTCATAAAACAACACCCCCCACTGTCAAGCATGGAGGAGGAAACATTATGTGTTTTTTCTGTTGAAGGTAAAGGTCAACATCTCATTAAATAAACAGGGTCATGCACTGGGAAATATTCTAATCCTGAATGAAAGCCTTTTCCCCTGAAGATGGTTGTAGACAGGTCAGCCAGCATGGCAACAACACAAATCATGCATCGCACCATGTGACAGTGGCTTTTCTTCTGAAATGTAAACTATGTAACACAGTCGTTTACACTGAAAATAAAAATATTTGACCAAAGAAAACCGGAGCAGGACTAGAGAGAGATAAATATGATTTAGATAGTTATRTCTGTGTCTGTATATGACCCACAGGAGGCACAACATTAACAGAACATTTCATTCCTCAGCTTCAGCAGCTCCTTTAATTCCACAGCTGACCTGCTAAAAATGACAGGTTTTCTTTTCTGGATSTCTGAGAGCAGAACTTCAARCTSTGAACTCATAAAGTTCTTTTTTAAAGGGATCCATGATTAGTTCTAACATTAGACTTTATTTGATAAACATTTATTTTAACTGTAAAATAAAGACTGTAAAAATACTGTAGGATGTTTAGTTTTTATCATTTTTAAACTAAAAGTTTAAAAATATGTAACACGGACAGAGCCATTTTATTTGCACACAAAGCATTCTGGGTAAATGATGACGTGGATAGGTCCTCGGTGCGAGGCTGCTAGCGAGCTATATCCACCCTGAAGGTTAATCTTGGACAATATCTGATGATCGACTCTTTTAAATGAAACCAGAGAGCGTTGACAGAGAGGAGAAGGTAGAAATGACTCAGCCTGGAACTGAAAATATGGATGGAGGACAACAGAGCTGCTTCATGGAAGAACAACCTCAGATTAGACTGTTAGCCTTTGTGCTAGCACTGATGCTATATTGCCTTATATGTATTAGCTCAGCACTAGCGCGACAAACAAGCTAAACTGAGGTCCTCCATCCATGTTTTTATTTTATTTTAATTTTATTTTTAAACTTTTAGTTTAAAAATTATAAAAACTAAACAATCTACAGTATTTTTACAATCTTTATTTTACAGTTAAAATATGTAATTATTAAATAAAGTCTACTGTTACAACTAATCAGGGATCCCTTTTACTTTGTGATGTCATTTATGAATGGACACTTCCTGGTATCTGAGGCAGGAAACACAGCCTTATATGGTGTTTTTAGGGTGGTAATTATGCTAATCTCCTCTCCTCGAACACCTGATACACATTCATCAGTTTACACAGCTCATTTATACACTTTTCCTGAAGATAGAAGAGTTTGTTTAATCTGACGTGACATGTTGGTACCAAGGTTATAATAGTTTAGGATTTTTCATTATAGTTTAGTTTTATTTAGTTCTAGTGTTAGTTTTTTTGTAGTTTGAATAAACATATTTGCCAATGTAACATCCAGCTTGTGATGTTCCTGTGTTTTACAGACCYTGATGTGCTGTAAGCTGCCCACAGTTAATGGGAAACTGCTTAATTTAAAGGAAAAAAAWTAGTTTAATCAGTCCACACGGCTCAAAATAAACTTACAAACACTAAAACTAAGGATATTCTATCTATTATTCTGTTAGTTTTGTAAAAAGATTATACAGTTTTAGTTGGTTATTGTTTTCTTTTTCATTTTATTACAGTTTTTATTTATTTCAGTTAACTAAAATGTTTTTTTCAATTTCAGTTTTGGTTATTTAGCTAGTTTTAGTTAACTGTAATAACCCTGGTTCGTACGAACCCTTCATATGTAAAAAAGTAAGAGAAATGTAGGATAAGAACACGAACATGTTCTTACATGAGGCCCATTGTCATCCTTTTGTGTTTACACAATATTACAAAGTGTGTGTGTGTGTGGGGGGGGGGCATCCTACAAAATGTTTCTATCCATGCTTCATTGATAACTAGCCTGTTTGTTCACTTTAAAACATGTCGTTATCTGGAACGTTTACGGTTTGTTTGCTGTGTGGGATCTGTTCTGCATTCCCAGTTTCACCATCACCATTCTGTTAAAACCAGTCCATCAACAGGTTGTGTAATAACTACATCCTAGCTCATGAAGAAAAAAAATAAAGAAACACAGGTTTGTTTTCCTTATTTGAAAAGACTTGAACAAACAGAGGAAGCAGAGCACACCTTGACTTCAGGATGATCGGGGGCCACTCCAAACCTGACCAGTCCAAAGGGGACCGGCAGCCGCTCGTAAATGTCCACTTCAACGTCTGGGTGGGCCTAAAAGGACAAACCCACACAACATGAAACAGTCATACAGCTGCAAATATTCAGTGACTGAATACATATTATTAAAAGTCTTTCTGCACTGAAATATCCCTCTGCGATAAATAAAGTATTTTTGAATTGAATCATGTGTGAGCATGTTACAGCTCAATGTTTCATGATGACAGGAAGACGTAGAGCAAACACTGTGTTGTTTTAACAGCATACACTACAAACACACAGGAAGAAGTCCCTTCAAACAGCCCTGCTGCATGAGTTAAAGCTCAGTTATGTGATGAAACCATACAAGATACAATCTGAGCAGAACAGGAAACAACCTGCAGCTCACACTCACTCCTGCACCTTCACTGTCTGCTGCCTTTGTGACAAGAGGCTTACAGAGAGAAGCACCTGAAGAAGAAAAGACTCATTTGGGATTTATTGTGTTTGTTTTTCAGATTTACCACATGCAGCTATAAAAAGAAGGTCCAGTCCTCTTTTAGCTTTAGGTTTTCTGATTTAAGACAAAGAAATTAACCAGACTCTAACTAACTAACCCTAACACGTGTATGAGCCGATGATTCAGCAGCTCGTAGAGCCTCCTGCACCAGCAACAACACTCAGCAGATTTTATGTACGACTGTTTAGTGTTGAGTCTCGTCCCACTCTTCTTTTCAGCGTTGCATCAGTTCATTGAGGTTTGCAGAGAAATGACTCTGATAAGTAGATCTTCTTCTGCTGGATTCCTTGGAGCACTGCACGCTCTGATGTTTGGAAGAAGGTGAAGGAAAATCCCCTGCTGGGGGCAGTCTGCAGTGTTTCACACTGGTGAAAATATTTGTGTCTTTTTCTACAGAGGGGTCTTTAACCTGCCCAGACTGATGAGCACAAAGAGTTGTTTCTGTCGCTGATGGCTGCAGGACACACACCAGCCTGGTCCAAAGCAAAACAACTGACTAAACACCTGCTGTTGCACAGGTGATCACTGGTGATGGTCCTAACCAACATACAGTGGGCTGTGAAAGTTTGAGCAGCCTTGTTAATGTTCCTGATTTACCTTATAAATCATTGATTGTTTGGATTAAAAACATCAGTTAAATATATCATATAGAGAACAAACAGTGATATTTGAGAAGTAAAATGAAGTTTATATG
>NW_013953108.1:20810-22522 GCF_001266775.1 Austrofundulus limnaeus
CATATAAACTTCATTTTACTTCTCAAATATCACTGTTTGTTCTCTATATGATATATTTAACTGATGTTTTTAATCCAAACAATCAGTGATTTATAAGGTAAATCAGGAAAATTAACAAGGCTGCTCAAACCTTTTCACCCCACTGTACCTGATCAGCAGCATCTGGCTGCCAATCAACCTCTTTAATCCTGTGGAAGCAGAAAAAGTAGACTTAGTTTGTTTTTCTACTCAAGCTTTTCTATTTTCTGGGTTTGTTTTTGTTTACGATACAGTGGAACATTTTGTGTGTTTTTGTTTAAACACAGTGGAACATTTTGTGTGTTTTTGTTTAAACACAGTGGAACACGTTGTGTGTTTTTGTGCCCCTGAGGTTAGATTAAACTGATAAATTTACAATGTGGTAATCAATAAATGATTGTTATATTGTCCTGACATGTTAAACTGTGTAACAGAAACACAATGAATAGTCTTTTTTCACCCATAACTGTAGTTATAGATGTAAAAGATGAGTGAGAGCTGCAGTCACAGGTGGAACAGCTGTGAGCAGACACACAACTGTTACAGCTGTTACATTAACATGCAGACACACAGCTGTCACACTAACGTGCAGACACACAGCTGTCACAGCTGTGAGCAGACACACAGCTGTTCCAGCTGTCACATTCAGTCAAACATGAATGTATTTTGTAAATCTGTTCAGTTTGAATAAAGACACACCTGTGTAATCCCTGCAGTCTCCTATCTGAAGAAAAACACACCTTGATGAGATGCTGTGTCGTGTAGAAACCAGCTGGACCAGCTCCAACAACACACACCTTAGGACAACTGGAAGATAAGAAAGCCTTTCCACAGCCTCTGAAGCCTGCAAAATGAAGAGGATAAAGCAGTAATATACTATATGTTCAACAGAAAGATGATTTCAACATATTTATAAAGACTTAAACTTCATGGTACAGGTGCTCCCTGTCAGAAACACTGACATTATTTAGGCTTTATTTTAATCATAATATACACGAGTCTAGAGCCGAACTAAAGAGCAGACTAGCTTTAACAAAAAGTGAGCAGTTTTTTTAAAAAAAGGAGACATGTTTTGCTGCTACACTCCCTGGACAAGTTAAAATCGACTACATTTTGTACGAGGTTCCGTGAGTTGACCCAGGACTCACCGTGGTGGAGTCTGGTCCATCTTTTCCTCCCTAAAGCCCACAGCTTCAGCTCGGTCAGCAGCAGGGCACGGCCGCRCATCTTGTCTCTTTGCAAACACGAGTTGTGTGGCACTTAATGACAAACGAGTTGTGTTGTTGGCAGGTCCCTCCCGCCCTGAGCTCAGCGGTAATGGGATCAAAAGCCAAGGTTTAAAGCTTTATGAGCTAAGAGAGGTTTCACCTGCTGCTGCCTTCACAGCTTCAACAGCTAACTGTGTGTTCAGGTTCACACTGCACTACTGCTACTTTTAAATATAATAACTAAGTTAGAAAACCTACCGGTGATACTTGTGTACCAGCAACAACAGTCCGTGGAAAACAAACCACGTTAGCGCGAAGGTTCCGCAGACACAGATTGACTTGCTTTCTGTCTGTTCTGAGAAGAAGAAAAAAAGTGACTTTTTCCTAATTCTGAGGAAAAAGGTCAGAATTTATTATTATTGTTGTTGTTGTTGTTGTTGTTGTTGTTGTTGTTGTTGTTGTTGTTGTTGTTGTTGTTGTTGTTGT
>NW_013953108.1:28923-30932 GCF_001266775.1 Austrofundulus limnaeus
TGGATGGATGGATGGATGGATGGATGGATGGATGGATGGATGGATATAGCGTGGTGATCATTGCTATGGACTCATACACCTGAGGTTGCAGGTTCAAGTCTAGCTTGCGTCAAGAAGGTCATCTGGCATGAAACAGTTGCTAAAAGTTTTATTGAAAATATTTTTTGATATTGTTTCAAGGAGGAACGAAAAGATAACTTCAGCGATTTTTAAAAACTCTAATCCACACAAGGTCATAACAACACATACAGGCTCAAATATTTAAAATGAAGACATTCTGTCATGGTTGACAGGAGGTCTGGACCTAAAGAATGCAAACTGACATGAGAAACAAAAAAAAAACTAACATTTTATTTAATATTTATTATTATTTATACTTGTCATGAAACTGATCCTCTTCCCTAGAGGACAGCAGAAAGGTGAAACTTGATTATCTATTTTAAACTCCCAATAAAAGGGAGCAGATGAACTTGATCACATTTAGATTTCTTCCTATTTGCCTTTGTTGTTTATTAGATCTCAACAGCTGAGGGCTGAATCTGATCATACAGTGAATTTTTAATCATTACAAAATGTTGATTAAGGAGAACAAATTTTCTCTTTTAGGTTTTATTACAAAGTTAAAATCAAAATGAAACCACAACCAGTTACCATAAAAAGACAACTGACTATTTGGAAATAATATTTATTGTAACATCAAACAATTATCATTCATTAATGCAGATAGTTTCAGATCTAACATCATTTTTTTCATCAGCAGGTGAAAGCCACGGTCTTACTGTGCTCTACATCGGGGGTCCGGAGGCCTCCCTGCCTTCTGAGTGTCCCTGATCAGGCAGAGAGTCAGCTGAGGTCAGCAGTTTTTCCAGAAGGTGATGGCACCGTCAGGAATCAGAGGCACGACTCCTGGACCAACTCCTCTCAAGGAAACAAAACCATTTTATCCAACACTTGTTACATTTCTTAAACTGTACTGCACTTCTGCACTTTACAACAACACAGTGAGACAAACAGGGTTCAAACTTCACAAAAAGGAATGATGTGACAGAAGGAGAGGAAGAGTTCCTTAATGCTACATAAAGAAGTAAGTASAAGAATATTAAAACAGTACATTTAATGCATAAAAACAAGCAGAAATGTGTGTGGCACATTATCYCATCATTTTTACAGGACAATAATGAATCCTAACAGTGAAGCACTGACATCAACAGGTCAAGCTGCAAACAAAGAATGGAAAGAAAAATAGCTTGCTCTGCACATTTTCCTCCTGTACACATGTACACGACACCTGTASAGCACTGCCTCAGGATGTGGTGGCTCAGGCACGTTTCTGCAGACAAAAACACTGTTTTATGTATYAAAGGAAATGAAAAGGCTCCACCTCAGCCAGCTGTTTGAGACAACCCACAGCATGGTTCACATGAGATTCAGACCTGAACACTGGCCTTGCTCTGCCTCTGAACATCACTGAAAGGACCTGAAGTCATGAACGTCTGTAGATGTGATTAAGTAATGGCAGTGCAGCGTTTGCTGTTGCTCGTAAATGTGCTGAGGTCTGTCGGGTCTGGGAGGTCTGGGTGGTCTGGGAGGAGGTCCAGAGGGTCTGGCAGGAATGAACTGCTTTTTAAACTGCAGGAACACACAAAAAAAAGTTTGAACACACGTTTACACAACACCATTTCCCCGCAAGTTTGTGGTCAACCAAACATCGTCAACATGCATTTACACAGTAAAATGGGCGTCAGTCGGTAAACAAATGGTTTAATGTAGAAGTGTAGAGGTTTAGTATTAGTTAATGTGGCTGTTTTCCACCACAGCACGACATTTACAAGAAACAAGTGTTTTATAAACTGAAAAACTAATTCAACATGGCCCCCATTTGGCTTGACTCAAGGATTTCTGCCATTTTCATCATAGTCTGTGTAGCTTTTAGACTGAATTTCAGTTATGGGCTGCCGTTTGTAAAGTTACACAGTCAAAAATTACCACCAATATTTTTGTTTTATTTA
>NW_013953108.1:31986-40680 GCF_001266775.1 Austrofundulus limnaeus
ATTTATTTTTGAGCTAAATATTTAAGTTGCAACTTAAATATTTAACTCAAAACTAAATATTTAAGTTGCAACTTAAATATTTAGCTCAAAAATAAATATTTAAGTTGCAACTTAAATATTTAACTCAAAACTAAATATTTAAGTTGCAAGTTAAATATTTAGCTTGTGTACTAAATATTTAACTTGTAAGTTAAATATCTAGTTTATAAACTATGACATTTATAAATATATGAATCATTTGGTGAAAAACTGACTGAAAAATAAATCTGTTCTTTTTTTCTTATACAAGGTTAAATAAAACAAACATATTCATGGTAATTTTTGACTGTTTAAACGGGACAACATAATCAGTCCAAACATTTTAATCTAAGCACAGCATCAGCCTCACATTATGCTTGATCAGGAGGACATGTCGGCCTTCTGCACACTTACTCTAAGGCACTTTGTAACCTGAGRTCCGATGAAGAAGAACAGCAGGAAAATAACTGCAGCAACACTCAGGCAGACCAAGGTCAGGTCCACAATATTGTCTTTGCACTGGTCCTGGGGAAGATCATCTGAGAGGAAAAACATCAAGCACAAAAAAGAAAGTAGAACAAGAAGCAACAAAAGAAACACTTTAATATGAGTGATGGACAGAGTTTTTCACCTCTAACTATGATGARGGTGCCGTTACTCTCCCGGTTGAAGCTGCTTTTTGACTCCACGTTGAAAAAAACCCACTGGCAGGAATACAAGTCTGTGTCGCCCAGGTCCAGCAGGGACAGCTTTATTGTAAACCCTAACCCCTCCTGCTGCTTGACGGGAGTTACAGTAGATCTGTTCTCAAACTCTGGATCAAATACAGTCTTCTTGATGACTCCACTGTGGAAGTACAGGTAGCCAACGTCCTTGTCGGAGAAAAACCTGTGCAGAAGCAGTCCTAAAGGTTGCAGCTGGGATGTGCAGGTGATCTCAAAAGATGAGTTCACTCTGACATGAGAGATCGATGAGGGGCTTTGGGAAACTGCCAAGAGAAATGGAGCTTTATTAACAGAGTTACATCAAATAAACAAACAAACAACAGTTTCGAATGATGAAAAAAAAAAGTTTTTAATTAATAAAAAAATTAAAATGTTCACTTTAAACCAGTTTGATAGACATTAAGACACTTATTTTGAACCCGTGCACATGAATAATTCATGCTGAAACTTCAAACATGTTGGTATTTCAGATGCTTGGGTTGGTTTCTACAGGATGTGACTTTGACCAACACCCAACCCAACTCTGTCCAGTAACATTTAATAAATGAAGCTTCCCTTTTAGAATTTTTCTAAAAACATTTTTGCATTTAGAAAAAACATTTTCATGATCATTTTAAGCATAGATTTCTTGTATTAGCACCTTTACCCAAACCACTTTTTCTACCATTGTTCTTTTAAAGACAAAGCACCAAAGGCAGAAACAGGATGAAGCTGCAAACAGGAAAAGATGACTCAGACTCATTGCTGAAGACAGCAGCTTTGTTAGATCTTCTTCTTTCTCTCACATGCAAACACACTCACCTAAACTGAGGTTTACTACTAAAGGTAAGTAGAAGAGTCCCCACAAACAGGTCCAGCAGTGGGCTTCCATCATGCACCCCAGGCTGCAGCAGGTCGGCCCGTGCACAGACACCCTGATGCAGCAGCTGACACATCAACAGCCTGATTGCTGCTTGAAAGGCGTATCTGTGGTGAGAGGAGGAAACTATTGACACTTGTCACATCTTCAGCTGTGTGTGGGTGTGTTCTTACA
This sequence comes from Austrofundulus limnaeus, assembly GCF_001266775.1. Taxonomy (NCBI): domain Eukaryota; kingdom Metazoa; phylum Chordata; class Actinopteri; order Cyprinodontiformes; family Rivulidae; genus Austrofundulus; species Austrofundulus limnaeus. The sequence goes on from NW_013953108.1 coordinate 33,763, forward strand.
CAGCAGTTAAACTCTGTTATTTGTAGTTCTATATCYTCCCTACCACCAGAGGCGGTGCTTCAAACACTGAGTGATCATTCTTGCGCAGGTCAAGAATTAATACCAACAAAGTCACCTGTGACCTGCTGGTGACCCACGTGACTCTATAAAGTCACGTGACATCCGACGCTCAGTCCCTTTGTTCTTCTCGCGTGCAGGTAAACGGAGTACAGGTGGTTGTTCTAAGCTAAACAAGCTTTAACGGTTACCACTGCTATTTCCGTTATTGCTTGATGCCAGAAGCCTCGTGACCGTTCACGGTTGGAGCTGTGGGTGAGCCCTCCCTCCAGGGGCTAAACAAGCTACTTTTACCAGGTAGTGGCTGTTGATAGAAGCTACGATTGGRAAGTTTGTTTGTTTTCTTCTCAACGACACCAGTTTACTGTTCGCTTTAAGATGCCACACATTGTTTGATTTCTTAGTGTTGTGGCTTATTGACTCATCGGTAGTGTTTTCAGCTCAATTTGAGTCTTTTTTTATTTACTCTTGAGGAGTTGTAGAGACAGTCACCAGTAGCGTTTTTCTGCTSGAGTGACTTTTTCTGTTACTATTGGTCATAGGTATTGTAGCAGTACGATGCTGATTTATGTTGTGCGACCTGTCTGGCTCAGCTCCAGCCTGACGATGGACATGATTTGTGTCCTTCCTGCCTGGATGTAGAACARCTTAGAGAGGCGTTGACYGATAACGCGTGCCCTAATTGTAGCYTTATGCCGCGAGCAGTSAGGCTGGAACGGTTGGCTGTGCTGCAGCAACCAACTGACTGGGTCACAGAGCAGCAGACCCCATTGATACCAGAACAGARGAKGTGCCTGAAGCGGATGACTGTCACAGTTGCTGAGGTCCCAGCGAAGTGAGCCAGACAAACTGACACTCAAAMGTTGTCCACAGAGATGGTTCAACTTAAATCTGAACTGGCCCAAATGAAGGCCCTCCTCCAGTCTTTCTACACTGGTGGTGGCAGTGTGGTTTCCCCTTCTGAGCCAGAGAGAGTGGTCCGGGATGAAGACATCATCTCAGTAGCGGCCTCAGGTACACAATTCRGGGAGGACCATCCTGAGTTGGGATCCAGGGCGTCTGGTTCAGAGTCCAACATGTCCCAGGGGGACTCAGGGGAGTCAGTGATSACTACAATTAGGACAGCTCTTTCTCATTTGTAGCTAGATGTCTCGCAGGTTCGTCCCARTGCTTCAAGCGCCTTTTTTRGGCGCCGTAATTCAGACGTGYCTTTCYTGGTCCCTCCTTCAGAMGASTATATYAYGGAACRGCATGCCTGTTGGGAAGACACTAAAGCGTTTTCACGTCCAACATCAGATGGTAGAGCCCTGGCTGCCATGCAGGAGGCACCTAAGTTTGGGTTGGGTCAGATGCCTGCTGTGGAACCAGACATCACCTCTCTTATTGTTCCACCTGATGAGGCCTTGAYATCTAATGTCRGGTGTCCACGACCACAATGTTGTCTTACTGACGACCTGCTCTGTAAGGTGTATGACTCGGGAGCTCGCATGGGTTGTATTGGGAACTCTCTTTCCCATTTAATGTCAGCCTTGTTCTCCTCTCTAGAGGCAGCTATGGTGGACCATTCGACCCAAGATCTGTTTGATGCGTCTCTGCAGGCATTTGGACTTATGACTAGGGAGCTCGGATGCACGCTTTCCACATTGGTTCAGGCTAGACGCCAGCTTTGGCTGGCGTAATCGCCTCTTACTGAACCTTGTAGGAGAACCCTAAAGGCCCTTTCAGGTGGTGCACATCTGGAGAGTCTTTGGCAGGGCAGAGGTGGACCTCTTTGCCTCCAAGGAGGCAGTTCATTGCCCCCTTTGGTTCGCCCTGGCAGTCAAAGCCAGCCCTCTGGGATGCGACACACTGGCACACAGTTGGCCCCAGACCCTTCTTTATGCCTTCCCCCAGGTCAGCCTAATTTTTCCAACTCTCTTGAGGGTTCTTCGGGAGGGCCACAAGGTTCTCTTGGTGGCCCCCTTTTGGCCGGCGAGGACTTAGTTTCCTCTGCTYTACAGGCTTTGCTCCAGCTTGACGATGCGTCTCCCCTCCAGGAGGGATCTATTTTCCCAGCTGGGGGGCGGATTCTCCATCCCGATCCAGATCGACTCCAGCTGTGTTTGGCCCCTGCAAGGCCTGGTTCCACTTTCTCAGAATATACTGGACAGGTAGGACAAACAATGGCTAACGCATGGGCACCATCCACCCAGGCTGTTTATGCTAATAGGTGGGCGATCTTTGAAAGTTGGTGTCATGGAATAGGGCAGGACCCGGTACAGTGTTCAGTCTCTGACATACTGGACTTCCTGCAAGGATTACTAGATCGGGGACGGTCTCCGTTCACCTTGAAAGTATATGTAGCGGCTATTTCCTGTTGGCATGTCAGGCTGAATGGCTGTTCAGTGGCCCGGAACAAGGACATAGTTCAATTTTAAAAAGGTGCTAGGCGCCTGCATCCACCAAGCTGGCCTGTGGCACCGGCTTGGGACCTTTCTTTGGTGCTTGAGGGTCTCCGGACACCCCTGTTTGAGCCTCTAACATCGGTAGACCTCAAATGGCTCTCATTAAAGACGGCCTTCCTGTTGGCCATGGCCTCTGCAAAACGTGTGAGCGAATTACAGGCTCTATCTATAGCCAAGCCATGCTGTCGGTGGAACTTGGATGGTTCAGGTGTGACACTATGGTCTGATGTTCCTTTTACCCCTAAGGTGGCAGTGGCGGCAGGCAGTACYCWGCTGCTTCAGCTCYCCCGTTTTAACACTGGGACCCCCTCAGAGCCTCTGTGGTGTATGTGGAGGTGTATGTGAGATCCACAGCACCTTTCTGAAAGACACGTCTGCTATGCAGGCCCTCGGAAAGGGCAGGCCCTTTCTAAGCAACGACTCTCACACTGGGTCGTGGGGCTAATCGCTAAGGCTTACGCCTCGATGGGTCAATCACTTCCAGAGGGTGTGAAGTGTCATTCCACAAGGGGCCTGACGACCTCGTGGGTCGCCATGACTGGAGTGCCGCTGGACATCATATGCAGTGCGGCCTCGTGGACATCACCAAGCACCTTTGCTCGGTTCTACAGAGTGAATGTGGCGGTGCCCCATCCCCTGCAAAATATTCTGCAGCAGCTTCCTCCTGTATCCCKGTGAGGTGAGTGGTGTTGTGGGTTTTACAGATTCCTCYTYACTTTGTTYACATGAGTCATCCAGTGCTTGAATCACCGCCTCTGGCGGTCAGTAGGGATGAAGTAGAACGAAAGTTACAATTGTAACTATGGTTCTATGAATCCTGGATGACCGCCAMAGCGCTCGGTCCCTCAGAATCCTTGTAACGCGAGAAGGTTGAGGGATTGAGCGCRGGATGTCARGTGACTTTATTGAGTCACGTGGGTCACCGGCAGGTCACAGGTGACTTTGTTCTTATTAATTCTCGACCTGCGCATGTGCAAGAATGATCACTCAGTACTTGAAGCACGCCTCTGGCAGTCATCATGGATTCATAGAAACGCAGTTACAGCTGTAACTTTCATTTTATTTGGAAAGATGCTCTATCAWGTCGCACAGATTTATACAAAAGATTAAGGTTCACCCACACCGTAAGTCCAACAGTAATTCCACAACTTACAGTTCACTGAAAAAGTATTCACACCTGTTGAYCATTTTCACATTTTGTCATGTTACAACCACAAACTTTTAAGTACATTACTGGGCTTTAATGTGATAGACAAAAGAAATGTTTTCTTTTTTAATATTTATTACAAATAAAAATCTAAAACACATCGATGACTGGCATTTGTATTGTTTCTGGAGGATTAAATGTTTGTTCTTRCTTTGCCAAATAAACCAAGCTCCATCAGACAGAAAGGAAACCTTGTACCAACAAGTCTTTTTTTTGAATCTCAGTTATATTTAGGCCTTYACTTTGACTTGGCAGACCTGTTTCAAATAATTAAATWACCTACTCAGAATGTCAAWAAGTTTAGCAGAAGCCTGACCTCTCCTTTATTACCGTCAGGTGTGTTGAAGCAGGGAAACATCTGAAACATGCAGCACAGTGGGTCAGGAGGAACAAGGTTGAAGACCATCTATTCATGAACCATCCAGTATCTGTATTCACTTCTTCACGTTCAGGTCACGAGGGTCACTGGTTGCCATGCCCAGGGCCAGGGTTCACTCTGGACAGGTCACAAGTCCATCCCAGCCACAGGGATGCAGACCTCTGATCTACTGTAGTTCTGACTGGAGGGTTTGGGTCGTTGTCCAGCTGGAAGCTGAACATCAGCCCTATAGTCTAAAGTTTTTAACAGGTTTTCTTCCAGGTTGGTTCTGTATTTAGCTCCATCCATCCTCCCAGGGAATTACATACAGGTTTGAGGGTTTTGCAGTGGAGTCGTCCACTAAATTCCCGTTCAAAAGACCTTAGTCCTGTTAAATTTGCTCTAGTATTTTCTCTTCAGGGGAACTATTTTCTCAGTCAATCCAGATGGCAGGTCAGAATTTGATGATTAACTTCTGTTGTTTTGGACATACTGTAGCTCCTTGTCTTGGAGARACTGGTTTCTAGCAGCACCATGTCCTCTTCACCACCCGGGCCACAGGTTAAGCAGGGGGACACACCAGGGTCTCTGGACTCTGAATTARACTGCTGCATGTTTGCTGCCCATACATCACTTTCATGCAGTCTTTGTGARACTCCATCCATCCAGTCACTGCATGCATGAATCATTCCTCTCTGCTCTCATCAGTTCCTGATTGTTTGTTCCCTGATGCCCCGCCCCCACCAATCATTCCCAAACCCAGAGATACCTGCCAAATATTCCAACACCTAAGGATGTGGAAAACATGGCTGCTCCATGCTGTATCAGGGAGGCTGGACGATCTGCAGTAATTTCAATGATTTCAGCTGTTCAAGCTCCAGCTGTAGATTGCTGCATGCCTGCTCCATGTATGGTGGATCTCCTGCCCCACAATCCTACATCTTCAATAACGTGGCTAAGAAGACATTTCTCCACACCTGTTCAGATGAACACTCATATCTGCTCATTTGGACAGAGARTTTGTGTAATTTTGGGGGAAATTATTTATTTCTAACTTGTTGCCAACAGTCAAAGCCCAGTGAGATACTAGTTTTTGTGTTATAACATTCATCTTCTAAAATTTAAGAAACAAGAAACACAAAATGTCACTGACTTCAGAAAGTCTCCACAATGATTCACTTTTTAAAATATTCTTTATGTAACAGCCTGTCCTGATGATACACTCGTTTAATCTTTTTTCAGGGCTGAGTGCATCTTAATGACAAAGTACAAACACAAGTTTAAACAAATTCTGCACTGTCATGAACTGGAGACAAAAACCCAGCGTGCAGCCAGGTTCAAAAAGAAAAAGGCAAAAAGCAAAAAGCAAGGTCTTTAATATAAATCATAAAAGCTGACAGTGCAGCTGAAAAACTCAGTTTGTCAAGGTTTTACCAGGAACAGGACATGATCAAGGTCGACAGCACAGTGATCCAACAAAGACAAGATCACAAGACACTGAATATAAAGGGAAACTCATGATTACAAACAAGAAACACCTGGGGAACACAAGGGCAAGCAGGTGAGTGTGGGCGGGGCATCAATCAGAGAACACAGGGGAAACACTGAAACACTAAGGCATGAAATGACAGACCATGACATGCACATTTATTACAAAATCAAAACAAACACAAAAACAGAAGTGACATTTCCATAAGACGTCTGGCTTTGTGAGCTTATTGTAGTGAAAAATAACTCTTAAAGAGATCAGGTTTACACTTCAGTGTTTTATTATTTCTAAAGTTTTGACAGAAAATCAATGCTCCTGCTCTGCCCAGCTTAATGTTCTGAAAATGAAAAAGAAAACTACAGTTTTTATAAAAACAACTGTGAAGACTCGCCCTCCTGTTAATGAGGCCAGAGAGAACTTTAACCAGAACTTAACGTCAGTTAACAGATAATATGTTTTTTCCATTATATTATCCTTTTATCAAACCAACAAAAACAAATCATTTCAGACKGAGAACTCCTGCAGATCAGACAAAATGTAAAGCTCCAGGACACACTGTCAATAAATAATCTGTACATTTATTTACATTAATATTCAGCAGCAGGAATGTCTTGTTTCACAACACTCATGTAGTTGATGTTGTGTTCTTCAGCTACACAAACCACCTGAACCACAATCACTCAGGCCAAATACATTWTTACAACAAGTTAATGTTAGATTGAAGTTTCTACACATAGGCACATGAATTATGTGGGGTTTTATTACATCCCTTCTCTTTACTCCTGCAGTATTTATAAAGAAAACCCAGAGCAGCTGCAGCAGTGGCTGCAGCGAGGACAGCAAGCACAACGGGTGTGCTGTGTGAGGGGGTCTCGTCTCTTTGCTGGGTCTTATTGGTGCTGAGCTCCTGCAGCAGCACAGTCTCTGACAAAACAAAAACACTTCATTTAAAAACAGCTTGTTCTGCATGMCTGAACAAATGCACAACCATCACTCACCGTCCAGTTGTACTGTGATAGGAGCAGAAGAATCCATCCCACAGTTTGACGACAGCCCAACTGTGTAATTCTCATTTTTAGACACGTTGAAAACAGTCAGTGACACATAAGTGAGCCTGTCCCAGTCACAGGTGTAGCTGCCACTGCTGCAGGATATACCATCACGTGTGTCATCATCTGTTCCTGGTTTTCATCAGTGAACAAAAGACATTAGTGCTAAAGGCACGGATATAACAGACTCTGTTTGAACCAGTCAGAAACAACATTTAAGACTTCTGTTTAATATTATTTTAGTCACTGGAATATAAATGATAAAAATGTTTTTATGTCCACTTTTTTATATTGTATGGGATTTTATACATATG
>NW_013953108.1:41062-42876 GCF_001266775.1 Austrofundulus limnaeus
GAAATGGCATGCACGAGGTGGCGCGTAGCTCCTGGCCGGTCCAGGTGAAAATGGAAACATCACCTCCCCATCATTGTCCCTGTGAAAAAGAAAACTCACAAACATAGAGAGAAAAGACAAAAATTAGAAATAAATCAAAACATTCTCAGACAGACATTCCCCATGTGTGAAAACTGATGATTAATTTAACCATTAAATTGTAGTTTCTAGGAAACACAAACTCAAATACATCAGTTCTCCATCTTATCCCCATTTATAAATAAAACCTCTGTTCTCTGAACAAGCCAGGAGGAAAACCAGATGTCATATTCTGTATACAAAACTGCACCCATTTCTGCTCCTATTAGCATTTATCCATATTTAGCAGTGTAACACAGTAATCTGGCTTCTAGGAACCTGCAGTTTGCAGGTTGTTCCATTTATGGAAGTAAATTAAAGTCCTGTTTGGGAGAACTGAAGACATTATCACCTCACACAAAAAGGAAAAAAACTGTACATAATGTGTTACACATGGAGTTATTTTTTTATTTATTTTTATTTATTTAACCTTTATTTATCCAGGTAAACTGTTTGAGAACCACTTCTCATTTACAAGCATGACCTGGCATGCACAGTGCATATACAAACCTAAAGATTCAGCCAAAGTAAAGTGATTGTAAATTTTCAAAGTGGGATCTGGTTGTCCGAAACGAAAATAGGTTGTCTCTGACAACCTAAACAATGGTTGTGTCAACCCCTGTTTTACTTTAATTWAAAAAAAAACTTCATTCTGAAGGTGTGKTGGCTTTTATTTTGCCATGGCAGTGTGCCACGATCAATTACATGTAGGGGAAACCTTGAGAATGGAGGCTGGATTGGAGCACACTGAAAACCTTTTGGGTCAACCCGACCCGTTACATGTGGCAAAAAAAATCATTAGAAAGGGAGCAAAATCAGATGCAAATGGTGGCTCACTGTACAGTAAGAATAATAATATTTTCTGGCTGATGCTGAGTGTTGAGCTGTGGCTGACTGTAGCAGACTCGCGCTTTAGGTAGCTACTCGCACCAGGCGCACGCGCACCCTCGCCAGCTGTGAAGGTGTTCATACTTGTCAACCCCTTTGGACGTTTACCTGTCTAATGAGCCTCAAAAATMTATCACTTTTGCTAAAAATCCGTACCACCCACGCCTGGGGCTGGGGTGGGGGTCTGTCGACCACGGAGATGATCAGCACCTGCTGCAAAGCAGGAGGAATATCTATTCTCTGAAAGGACATGCAGCAGAACACTTTATAACACGTGAAATGTTGTAAATAGGAGAGCAAAAGCTTGATGAACAAACAAACTGTTTAAAATGATGTGTGGCACGTGCAGCTTCGCCGTGTTCAACATGTCAACTAACCAGGCTTCAGTATCATATTTGGGAGATGTCTGTAAATTTCAGGAAAATCTCAGGCTTTGGTTATCTCGTGTGAATGTGCCACATAAAAAACAGACGTCGGGGAGTAATCCTGGGGTCCCCACATAATTCTTATCCCTTGCGAATAGGGCTTAAGTGTGTGTGCGTGCCATGAGAGGTGCATATGGATGGAGTTGATTTATTGTCTTAACTTTCAGCTAGGAATGTGCGATATGGGAAAAAATTAATATCACGATACACATTATGATGGGTGGTGGTAACGATATATATCATGAAATAAAATTTATAATAGAAAATAAATAAATCACACATTAATTGAGTGGAATAAATATGCATAGGTCAAAAAATTTAGACCTTAAAATCTCCTTTTTTAAGGGACACTTTAAAGTCTCCCATAAAAATCTAAATTTAAGG
>NW_013953108.1:43309-45147 GCF_001266775.1 Austrofundulus limnaeus
CCGTCTTTGAATGGCTTTCCTGACTTAGCAATCATTTCACTCACCACATAGCTAGCTTCGACTGCTGCATCACTCTCTTTGCTTGCCTTTTTTAAAAAATCTTGTTGCCTCAGTAGACATGTTTTAAGTTTGCAGACCCGGTCCTCTCTCTCATCTCCTTGGTATTTTGCATACTCCTCAGCATGTTTAGTTGAGTAATGACGTCTGATGTTATACTCCTTGTGAACCGCAACTTTATCTGTGCATATTAGGCATGTCGGGATGCCTCTGAGCTCAACTAAAAAATATTCCGTCTCCCACTTCTCCTGAAATTGTCTGTTTTCGTCGCCAACCTTTCTCTTCACGACAGGTTTTGAAAAAGACATGACTAGGGCTGGGTGACCTCCACTCACGGTCARTTCCGAAACACGTTTCATGTGACCAACGCTGCTAACTCGTGTTGTTGTCGCGAGGCTGACCTACGGCAGCCCACAAGTGTCAAAATATGTAAAACGCACAGGGCAATGACTCATGCAGGYGCCCGTGGGCCGCAATAACACTAAGTTACCTGAAGATGGTCTAACTCCTTGTTTAAACATGTGAATAGGCTGTTACAATAAAAAAAAACTGGAGAAGACTGAAGAAGTCTCTTGGAGGAGAGACGAAACGTTTCATTAGAGAAGAACCCATCCAGAAGACCTATACAATTTTTTTTTTGATTTTTTTTTTTTTTACCTGGATTACTGAGATGCATCAGGACGCTGTTACAATAGTCCAAACGAGAAGAAATAAATGCATGAATGACCATTTCAAGTTCAGCTTTTGACAAGAAATGTTTCAATTTTGAGATATTCCTAAGATGAAAGTAACAGTTTCTGGTCAGTTTCTTTGTGTGTTGTTTCAGAGACATTGCAGAATCAAAAAATGACACCCAGGTTTCTGAGGCTGGACTGAACAGGATGGACCTAAGACACCAGTTCAATCAATCTGAGCAACCTTATTTTTCGCTGCAGTAATCAGAGTTTCAGTTTTATTGGAGTTTAGTTGTAGATAATTGTTGCTTAGCCACTGTTTGATGCAAACTAAACAGTTTGTTAGGGACTCTAATTTATGAAACTCACTTTCTTTAAATGAGCAATAAAGTTGGATATCATCAGCATAGAGTTGAAATTTCACATTTTTTAATTGCTGGATTACCTGCCCAGGGGGGAGAATATAGAGAATAAACAGAAAAGGTCCTAAAACAGAACCCTGGGGTACACCACAAGTTAGGCTGGTGGTATTGGACATGATGCCTTTTACAGAAACATTAAAACTTCGGTCAGATGAGAAATACTCAAGAACAGAACCAGTTTACCCTATATGATTTCTAAGTCTATTGATAAAGATTCTATGATCAACAGTATCAAAAGCAGAAGACAGGTCCAGTAAGACCAGAACTGTGTGTAGTGCTCTGAATTGGCTGTCAAAATGTCACTGGAAACCTTTAATGAGGTTGTTTCTGTGGAGTGAGCTTTGCGAAAACCTGATTGAAATTTAACCGAAATATCATATTTTTCTAAAAAGGTGGACAATTGYTCTCTTACAACTAGAGATCGACGATACAGGTTTTTGAAGACCGATACCGATTTTTTTAAACATCAGTCTAACCGATACGCCGATACGTGCAGCCGATATTTTTTGGCCGATTCTTGAAGCTGATACTGCTTTTTCTTCCTCCATTAACATGATAAAAATAAGAATGATAACAAATGTTACACAAGTCTTAATTTAAAACAAAAAAAATAAACAAATTAAAAAAACATTTATTAACTAAGCCTTGTCTGATGCAGGCTGTATTGAGTGCTACCACACAGGGT
>NW_013953108.1:45844-47472 GCF_001266775.1 Austrofundulus limnaeus
AAAAAACTTAAACACAGCTGTTCTCTCTTCCCTCAAATTCGACACAGAGGGTAGAAACAGTTAAATTAGACAGTTAAAACACATTTATAGTTCATAACTCACCCTAATTGTTGTTAGTACTCTGTCTCACAACATTAGCTGCTGCGCTCTCCCCAGGGAAAGGGGCGGACACATGCGCTGGCGTGACCCAAAGAATGGATCGGCCGAACGGACAGTGTATCAGCCAATACCGATATAAGGAAAAAAACGCAAATTTCGGCCAAAAATATCGGCCGGCCGATGTATCTGTTGACCCCTACTTACAACTGTTTCTAACATTTTTGATACAATTGGCAATTTAGATATCAGTCTGAAGTGTTTCAAATCAGTTGGATCCAGGTTGGGATTTTTCAGTACAGGATCAACAGTAGCCTGTTTAAAAAAGCCGGGAAGCACACCTGTTAAAAGTGACATGTTAAAAAGATCTGTAATAGTAGGACCAATAAAATTAAGTCTTTTTAAATAGAGCAGTAGGAATAATATCAGCGGAGCAGGAGAATGGCTTCATTTTCTCCACTAGCGCAGAGAGATCTTGGAATGACACTGGTTCAAAGGAAGCCCATGAGTGAAGCAACGGGGAACATGAAGGATTGTAAGAAACTGATGGGGAGATGGTTTCCCTAACATCCTTCACCTTATCAACAAAAAATGAGAGAAAATGATTGCAATCAGTTTTCGTTGTTGCATGAGCTTTGGGGTACTGGAGGGTTAACAATGGAATAAATAGCATCAAACAACCTCTTAGGATTTCTTTTGCTGGAAGATATCAGCTGAACTGAACAAAATACTGGGTTCTTGCATTTTTAATGGACTCGTTTAAGGAATTCCTTAGTTCCTTAAGATGTCTGTGAACCTCAGGTTTTCTTGATTTCCATAATCGCTCCACCATATGGCAGTTTCTCCTTAATTTCTGAATAGTTTCGTTAAACCAAGGGCAACGCTTTTTATGGATTAAAGAGTTTGATTTAAAAGGTGCTACTTCATCTAAAATGGTTGAACAGTGCTCATTAAAAGACTGAGTAAAAACATCAACATCCTGACGAAGAGCAAGGGTCAAGTAGAACAAAGAACCTCTCAGCTGTGTTCTGATCAATAGTGCACCTTCGAAACATGATCTTTTGTGGTAGAGGGTCTTGAGGAAAAACTAAATCAAACAGTATACAGCTGTGATCACTGACWTGTACGTCCTCTAAACACAGATTTTCAAGATTTAAGCCGAGAGAGAAAACAAGGTCCAGGGTATGACCCTTTATATGTGTTGGTCCAGAGACATGTTTAAAATTAAAAGTCAGTAATGGATAAGAAATCCTCAGCTATTTTACAGTGAGCATCATCAACATGAATGTTAAAATCCCCAACAATTAAAACTTGCTCCAGTTTGATAATGGAGGATAAAAATTCAGTAAAATCAGCGAAAAACACACTTGCTGGGCCAAGAGGACGGTAGATTAACACACAGCAAAAATACGTTAGTGGAACCAGACTTTAACACCAGTGGCTCAAAGAAGAAGTGTTCCATAATTACAGTTCTGCATGAATATTCATCTCCAGGGTTTCCCTTAGGATTTTTTTTAACCGTGGTGGTGGGC
>NW_013953108.1:47748-48953 GCF_001266775.1 Austrofundulus limnaeus
TTTGTGAATATATTGGACAGTTTTGTAGGAATGAACACGTTTGTAATGTTTGTTCAAAATAAACCTGCTTCTTATTACTTCTTTTAACATGTTTAAAAGAAAATAATATCACCCCCCCCCTACTTTTATGTTTCAAAAATGTTTGTAATTATTGTTTTTTAGTCCAAAAGCCCATTACAACCTTTAAATTAAATATTTATTTACCAAAAATATATAATTTTAATTATAATCTGAGGCTCCTGAAAAGCTTAGTTATGGCCCTGCTCTAAACACCGACTAGCGCTTGGCAGACAGGGAACATGTGTCACATTGACGAGGCAGTCTGTCTGCTGCAGAGTGGAGTCACTGAGCTTCCAACTTTCTGTAAAGTTTCTCTAGCTGATGTTTTAACATACACAACAGGAAAGTTAAGTTTGCAATGAATGAAATATCTAATAAAGTGTCCGACGTTCATGGTGTAATGACGACAGTGACTTAGCGTTAGCTTATTTCCATGGTTAGTTTTGTTTACAATAAGCAGTTAATGAAAAGTTTAGATATAAAAATAAGGTTTCAGGTTTGCCTTTTAGGGGCTGCAGTTTCACTGATGCCTTTATTTGATCAATATCATGGCAATGAGGCACAATTAAACCACGTTACATTTGTTTTGTCAGATCAAGAAAGTAAATAAGCTGCTATGATAATGATATGATAATAATGAGCAATTTTTTTAAATCTTGATGCTTGCACATTGCAGACCAAAATGAAAAATTAATTTAAAAGTAGAGATATTGACAGTTATTTTTTATTTTATTTATTGATTTATTTTTTGAAAAAAAAAACAAGGGATGATAAGGAAGAAGAGACAGAAATGAGAAAGGAAGATAAGAGGAGGGTCACAGGTGAAGAAGCCCACTGAAAGTGCAACAGGTGAAGAAGATGAGGAAAGTGATGTCTGCATAAGTGGTGAAGAAGAGAAGATTTCAGAGTCAGAGAGAGAGACAGAAGACAGTGCAGAGGAAACTGAAGGAGAGAAGGAAGGCACAGAGTCAGAGAATCCAGCCTATATTCCAGCTGGACCTGGTGTGTAGTACAAATATATTAGACGTTTCAATGAAAACACCTTATCTGTACAAGTCTATAGATGGATTATGACATTAGATATTCCAGACTTAATAAATATAGTCAATTTATGTTCTAATTTTAGTTAGCCTGGTTTAAACCAG
>NW_013953108.1:50746-51458 GCF_001266775.1 Austrofundulus limnaeus
GCTTCTGAGAGTGTGAATGCCTTATGACCGCATCATACTTACAGGAAGACACACAGAGAGGCAGCAGCTATTCAGCATGGTAAACCCCGGCTAACGATGGTAAACCCCGGCTAACGATGATAAACCCAGTGGTTAACGATGGTAAACCCCGGCTAACGATGGTAAACACCGGCTAACGATGATAAACCCCGGATAACGATGATAAATCCCGTGGTTAACGATGGTAAACCCTGGCTAACGATGGTAAACACCGGCTAACAATGATAAACCCCGTGGTTAACAATGGTAAACCCCGGCTAACGATGATAAACCCCATGGTTAATGATGGTAAACCCCGGCTAACGATGATAAACCCCGTGGTTAACAATGGTAAACCCCGGCTAACGATGATAAACCCCGTGGTTAATGATGGTAAAACCCGTGGCTATTAACGATGGTAAACCATGGTTAACGATGATAAACCCCGTGGTTAACGATGATAAACCCCATGGCTAACGATGGTAAACCATGGTTAACGATGGTAAACCCTGTGGTTAAAGATAGTAAACTTCGTGGTTAACGATGGTAAACCCCATGGCAAGCGATGGTAAACCCCGTGGCTAGCGATGGTAAACTCCGTGGCTAACGATGGTAAACCATGGTTAACGATGGTAAACCCTGTGGTTAAAGATAGTAAACCTCGTGGTTAACGATGGTAAACCCCATGGCTAGC
>NW_013953108.1:51839-53336 GCF_001266775.1 Austrofundulus limnaeus
TAATAAAGGTTTGATTAAAGCGGCTCCATCATGTGGTCTCAGTTTAAAGTCAGCCGTGGACACACGCAGCCAGGCCTTTAACTGCTGAATGTTTCAGAGGAAGAGGAGGGTGGCTGTGACGTCACCGGCTGGCTGCTGACAACAGGACGTGTCTGCAGATGGGAGGCGGTGAGGCTTCTGAGGTTTCGATCCTCCTCCTCCGGTTCTTGTGTTCCTGATCCCGGGCCGTGCGGGGACCGACGGGCTCCCATCCGCAGACGGGGAACCACACGGAACCGAGCCACCGCCGGACCCCCAGCTTGCAGACCTCAGCAGGTACGGGCCTGTTTCAGCCCTCCTCGGTGGGTGTTCGCTCCGGAGCAGGTGGGCCGCCTGTGGGAGCCTGTTTGTCCGCTCTGCTGTGAGTGAAGGGCGGCGGAGGAGGCTGAGGCCGGCCGGTCCTCAGCTCCATCCCGTCCGCAGTGAGGCTTTGTGGTGAGACATGAGGGGGAGGAGAGGGGGACGGTGTACCTCTGCATCACCTCGTGTGTACAGGACTGTGCGCGCGCTTCATTAACTAGTTTATCTGAGGAGCCTGCACACATCAGCTGGTGATGGTGTTTGGTTCGGAACCGGTCCAGCTGCTGTGGCGCATGGTGTGAATGCTCTTCTGGATGCTTCCAGAATGATCGGAGGAGCAGAGGATGGTCCTGAGCCACCAGTCAGCTGATAACCATCAGCTGCTGCAGCACACTGGCTCCATGCTCCAAACACACACAACCTGCTCCAAACACAACATGCTGCAGACACAACCTGCTCCAAACACAACATGCTGCAGACACAACCTGCACATCAGGAGCAGGCTTCCTGTTAATAGCTCCTGCATTTTGAAGAAACTCAGAAAATACACACTGGATGTACACAATTTGATTAGCTGCTTTTTGGAGTCAGTGTGAATCAAGATGACCATAAATGTAAAATAAAATGTTAAAAAATGTCACTAACACATTTTTATTATTTAGCTCACTGTCTGAATTTATTTTGAATGTATCCACTAACATTTTATTATTTAGGTCACTTAGGTCATTTTGCTAAATGTTTAATAATAATAATAATAATAATAATAATAATAATAATAATAATAATAATAATAATATATGTAAACATTAATACAAAATGTAAATATAAAAGTTCAATCTTAAACTTTGCGGTTAAATGTTGAAGTTTTACATTTAAGTATTTCAGGCCTTGTTATGACATCATCATCCTGAGACAATGCTTCCCTGACATTTGCAGTTGTGTCTGAGCTGCACTGCAAACTGCCGGACCACCAGTACCATCTATTTTAAATTTAAATGCTAAATGCTATCTTCAGCAGTATTAGCATTGTTAGCTTTTCTTAGCTTTTGTTGCAGGGTAATGCCATATACACTCACCGGCCACTTTATTAGGTATACCACGCTAGTAATGGGTTGGACCCCCTTTTGCCTTCAGAACTGCCTCAATTCTTCGTGGCAT
>NW_013953108.1:54567-57309 GCF_001266775.1 Austrofundulus limnaeus
CTTTATTTTTAGTTCCCTTTACTATTTGAAGCCAACTCTTATATTTTTCACTTTCTCATGAAGCACAGSACAAATTTTACTTAAACTTTCAGAAAACAACCATTAGATGTCTATAAATGATAAACTTTGAAGCCAATCGTTCTTAAGAACAACACAAAAAATAGATCTAATTCATTTATTTATTGTGGTAGTACCTGAGAGTCATCCCCAGAACAAACTCTACATGCTGTAAATAACTTGAACTTCAGCCCTGTCTGTCTATCAGCAAAGAACCTCTTGAAGCTCTGGGTATATTTGAATGAAACTTTCAGAAATGTTAAAACTCTGGCATGAAAGGCTAATGGTGATATCCATTCCTTTAAAGGAATGTTTCACTGTTGATGTGGAGAACATGATCATGTCGAGTGTTTTGTGTATTTACAGACATATCTGAGGGTAAATGTAGAAAGGAAGACTAAAAGAAGTCGACAGTAAACGTATCAAATCCTTTACCATATAGCTCATGTTTAATGACCTCACTTGACCTGCACTTTTCAAAGCCCAGTGTGGCCTTCATGAATTCAAACCAGCCCCCTGTAAGCACAAGTCAGTATATCTCATGTGTCGGTCCAAAGCCAGGGTAAATGTGAGGGTTGTGTTATGAAGGGCATCCAACATAGAACACTTTTGCCAAAACAAACGTCATCAAAACAATTCATCTATATGATCGTATACTGGATCAGTCGAGGCCCGGGCTAACAATGACCAACACCAGTGCTGTTGACAAACGGTGCCAGTGACATGCCTGGATCTGCTCCGGCATGGCAGGTGCTGGCGGGGCCTGTGAGTTCGTCACTGCTGGCCACAGGGGATTACTGTTTAGGGTCACTGGGGGGTTCTCCTGGTTCTCTCCTATGGTCCAATCTGGGGTGTGGGCGGGCAGTTCCTCCTGTGCTGGTGCCCTTGGGGGCTCCGCGCTTGGGGTCCCTTTCGGGTTCTTTGGCTCTGGTCTCCCTTACGTCTGCTTCAGGTCTTGGGGGTTGGGTTTGTGGGTCTCCACAGTCACTATTAAATATTCCATTGGAGAAATCTTGTATATGCATGCATGCTCTCAAATGCACAAAAGACAAACAGGGTGCTGGTGGAAACTGTACTACTGTTAGTCCAAGAGGAAACCATGCCAGGAGACAGGGGGAAGAGGGCAGTTTAGAGTGTAGGATTGAGGGTAGTAGCTCTAAACCTGGAGACAATGACAGGTAAAGGTAAAAAAACTGGCTGACAAGATACAGAGAAGGAAGACAGATGTATTATTATAGATGTATTATTGTCATTATGGCCCACTTCCAGCCTGACTACTGGAACACAGAGACCTGGGGCTCTCTTCAGACTGGGCTACTGGGGCTGATTTGACATGGTCTCTTTCTGTTTCAGCTGCTCTTGATTTACATAGAGAACGAAGGGAAATACCACAACTTCACTATTGTGTTGCAAATAAGATGACATCACGTAAAGATTTCCACAGTTTTGATATGATTAGCCCCGCCCATATTAACATGGCACTCTGCTGAAGGCAAACACCACCAGGGCCAGGGTAGAATCAGGCCAGGCCTTACAAGACAAAAGGACAATGAGCAACTAGGCTTGCAGCATTGGAGCAAGGTTTAAAAGGTTGTACCATAGTGTGGATAGGAAGAGAAGGGCTGGTTCTAAAGTAGGAGTTTACAGTGAATGTAGTAGAAGTAGTGTCAGATATGGTGATGTGTCTGAAGGTACAAGTAGAAGGTCTGATGGTGAATGTTKTCAGTGTTATGCTCCACAGTTTGGATGTGTTACAGGGAAAGACAATTCAGGAAGCATCGAGGTAAGGTGATATATAGTATAAAGCATTGAAGCCCTGCTGGCTTCAGTACCCAACAATCAGAGAAGGTGAGGACACTTGGTTAAGTAACATAAGATGTTGGATCAACATTAGCATCACACAAATGTTTACAAATGTTGTAAGTTTGATGATGTTTTTGAGCTAAAAGCTGATGTGGTAGTAGCTGAGAGTCTATCACTACATGAAATCAGTATTAATTCTGGTTTATACTGTACTTCCACAAGATGTGAGACAGCGGATCAGTGATTACATCATTTTAGACATCCTTTTCTCACTGAGTGTTTATACTTTTGTAGAAGACGTGGGTAATAAATCATCGTAAACCCTCCCATAACACACCCAATGTAACACTCTATGCATGTAGCTAAGCATTAAACAACAACAGAGATAACGGACATAGTTTTTTTTTTTTTTTTGCTCAATTAAGTTTCAGATGTTGGATGAGAAGTCAGAGAAAAAATTTAAGTATAATTTTTTTAACCGTGCACATGGAAAGAAGACATGAATATTGCTTTATATGTCGCTTTATCTTGCTAATTTAACAACCAACTGCTGGAAGTGAACCTTTTTAAGCAACATGACATGCAGGAGGACACGCTGCTCTGCATAAACAAACAAGCCCACAAAATTCTGACCAGTCCCACAAGGCGAGCCATGTAGGTCTTTAGGACAGAAATCTGACCTAGGACAATGTACAAATCAGAGTGTCACCGGGGGATAACAGACAAAAAATACACAGTTTTCATCATATAAAACTGAAAGCAAAATGTAAGAGTGGAAGTATAAATCAGCCGATAGATAGATAGATAGATAGATAGATAGATAGATAGATAGATAGATAGATAGATAGATAGATAGATAGATAGATAGATAGATAGATAGAT
>NW_013953108.1:57409-62784 GCF_001266775.1 Austrofundulus limnaeus
TAGATAGATAGATAGATAGATAGATAGATATATATATATTAGGGATGCAACAATACATGTACCCGTATCAAACCGTACAATACAGTGCTTCAGGTTCAATACACACTTGTATCGAACAATACAGATTTTTTAGATTTATTTTATCAACTTGTCTTCTGAAGATGCTCTGTGTTGAAGGATCAGTGGATCTGTGTTCAACTACTCCACCAAGGCTGCATTTTTGAGCGCAGATCCACTGAGAAACTTGCTATTTCAGGAACATTTAACTCAAAAACTGTACTTTTGAGGTTAAACAAATGTTCATAATTAATTTAAATAAATTACAAGTTAAAATGGGCATGGAAATTTATCTTTTTTTGTATCGAAACAATATCAAACCATGAAACTAAAGTATTAAACCGAACCGAATCTTGAATTATCTGTATCGTTGCAGCCCTAATAGATAGATAGATACTTTATTGTCCCCAAAATTAATACACTACAAACAACAATAAAAATTCATATGAACACTACGAAAAATTAAATGCATATTTCTCAATAAACACATATTGCACATTCCCACATACCTTCCACGTAAACGAAGTCATGCCAGAGCATTAGCAGCATGAAAAAACACTATATGCCTACTTTATTTAACAGTCTGATCGATGTAGGAACAATTGAATTTTTAAATCTATTGAGTCGACAAGCAGGGATTGTAAAGCRTTTGCCAGATGGTAAGAGTTCATGTTGTGAGTTGAGGATGTAAGCGGGGCCAGACAGCACCCTCCGAGTAAAGCTGGAAACATACTCCCTGCGAACTGCCRACGTCGGYACGGGTTGTCGCAGTTTAATGATGAAAATTACGTCACCAGGCTTCGCARCGTCGTGTCGACAGCCCCTTTTGGCACAAGCCCCCGGCAGAACTTTTTGACCCCCCTCCCGTGTCGATGGTAATGTGTGATTGGTCTGAACTGAAAGCRCTCAGACGGACACAGGAGAAGAAAAAAAACAAAAACTCGCTTCTGACTAGAGCAGACTGTTTTGAGCAGTTTTAAAGACAGACAAACTGAGAAAAACTCGTGTGTTTGTGCTGACAGCGCTATGCGCTGCATTTACTTCAACCACTCAGTTAAAAAAAAACTGACTCGCTCCCCGAGCTGACCAGGAAGCAGAGTTTTATAAAGCTAGTCAAACCGTGAAAAACTCATGAATGGAGATAAACAGACATAACAGATAMACAGGSACGGAGGAATCTGAAACTGTGGAGCTTTTTAACCAGGACAGATGTGGATAAAAATCCGTCAGGTGAGTGACTTTTATTCTGCATTGCTGTTGAGGGAAGAAATTCTGACATTTTTTTCTGCATTATCGGCTGTTGCGGGGGAACTCCATGCAGTGACGTATGTTTCAGGGAGGGGGGTTTCCCGAATTCGGCGCAGGGGTGTCGTAGGGAAAGGTCTGTGCGAAAACGACTGCCGAACAACCACGTGACTGCGCGTCGACCCGTCGGTGGGAACATACTCGCTCCGATGCCGATGGGTCAACGCGCGACACTGCGACAACCCGTGCCGACGTTGGCAGTTCGCACGGAGTATGTTTCCAGCTTAAGTCTGAGGACAGACTCTTCATAGATGGACTGCAAGGAAGAGTTATCGGTCCTTCCTATCACCTTCAGTGCAGTTTGAACTATGCGACCAAGTTTAGAGTTTAGTTTCACAGAAAGGTTGCCATTCCACACTGACATCCCAAACCTGATGATGCTTTCCAAAACAGCCTGATAGAATAAAAACACAAGCTTCTCGTTAACCCCAAACACTCAGAGTCTGTGTAAGAAGGACAATCTCTGCTCCAGACAAGAACACAACATATTAACGAGTCTCCCACTTAAACAGATTATCTAGGTGAACCCCCAGATATCTGGAAGAACAGGCCTGGTTTATTTTCTGGTCGTGAATAAAAAGTGGGAAATCGTCGCTTACAGACAAGTCAATCAGCATCTTCTCTGTTCTCCTAGTGGTGGTCATCACACCACTGAACAAAGGACTGAACCTCATTAAAATATTGGGCCTCATGCAAGAATATTTTCGTGTTCTTATACTAAATTTCTCTTATTTTTGTTCGTATGAATGGTTCTTTCATTAGGCCCATTGTGAGTAGTCCATGTCGTCATGCAGCAGGCTGAGACTGGCAGTATCATCTGAGAATTTAAAAACATAATTCCCAGGGCAACTACTGATGCAGTCATTTGTTTAAACAGTAAAGAGGACAGGAGAAGAGACATATTCTCTTTAAACAATCATTTCTGATCACAGGATAATTTTAGTTTCAAACTCTGGCATGATGGATGCAAGTGCATGAAAATCTTTGGGGAATACAGGACCTTTATTTTTAATCTGATACTGACAAATATTTACATTTGCTAACTCTTAAAAATACATTATTGTTATTGAGGAAAAATCTTTATTTTAGCTGAAGATTCTAGCAGTGTCATGAAACATGTCATGCCGTGGAAATCAGGTGTTTAAATAGTTGTAAAACTGTCAATGAAAAACAACTTTTAATAATGTAAATATGTTGCCTGGTTTATATTTCTTGTACAACAGTCTCAAATGTAAAATTAAAGGTATTTTATTTTCTCTCTTTGCTATTGTCTGACTCTCCTCAGCAGTGAGCCGCAGTTGTGGCCGGTGGGCATGGTTTTAAAGGGTAGCTCAGAGGCACTGTGTCCCCCCCCATCTCTGGAGCTGCGTCCATCCTGCAACAAGAGCCAGTCCTCACCTCCTTTGGACTCAAGCTCACAACCACACAACGGAGTGTTTCCTGAGGACAAGGAGCCTGTCAAGTATGGTGAACTCATCATTTTGGGGTGAGTTTTTTTTAATGTTAGGTTATTGTTTCAAAAATAAATATATTTTATAGTATGTACAGGTTTTTTCATTGCAGAGGTTTCTACAGGTGACTCCTGACTTACTGCAGTTCATCGCTGGAGCTTTACATCGTAATGGTGACCAGTCTCACAACCCCTGAATGGTCCTGGTTATTCAGTACTAACCCTGTTCTCCTGGTTTTGCTGCCTTACCCTGTTTAAATGGTAAATGATAAATGGACTGTACCTGTATAGCGCCTTCCTACCCAACCAGGATACTCAAAGCTCTTCACATTACAATCTGTGTCCTCATTTACCCATTCACACAGCACTCTGTTAGATCCCCTACAAAGCTAACATGTACAATCAGCTATGGAGACTAATCAGTGCCAATCACATTCATACACTGATGGGACACACATCAGAGGCATTAGAGGTGAAGTATCTTGCCTAAGGACACAACAACTGAGACAGCTGGAACGGGAAATCGAACCACTCTGCCACACCCGCCCCTATAACATATACCACATATGGTAAATGGTAAATGGACTGTACTTACATAGTATTTTTCTATCCATCCAGGACACTCAAAAGTGCTTCACATTACAATCTGTGTCCTCATTTATACCCATTCACACAGCACTCTATTAGGTCTCTACAAAGCTAACATGTACAATCAKCTATGGAGACTAATCAGTGCCAGTCACATTCATACACTGATGGGACACACATCAGAGGCATTAGAGGTGAAGTATCTTGCCTAAGGACACAACAACTGAGACAGCTGGAACGGGAAATCGAACCACTCTGCCACACCCGCCCCTATAACATATACCACATATGGTAAATGGTAAATGGACTGTACTTACATAGTATTTTTCTATCCATCCAGGACACTCAAAAGTGCTTCACACTACAATCTGTGTCCTCATTTATACCCATTCACACAGCACTCTATTAGGTCTCTACAAAGCTAACATGTACAATCATCTATGGAGACTAATCAGTGCCAGTCACATTCATTCACTGATGGGACACACATCAGAGGCATTAGGGGTGAAGTGTCTTGCTCAAGGACACAAACGGCATGTGGGCATGGCGGGTAGTCGAACCTGTGACTTGCGGGTCCCAAAGCTGGCTGCTCTACCACTACACCACAGCTGCCCCACATATAATGTTTACCTCTTGTCTGATCTGTTCCCAGTCTCTCTGGCCTAACTCCTGGATCCAGAAACTTCTCCACTTACCTCCGGATCCTAATCATTCCCCCAAGCACAGAATCACAATCCTTGGACCACCTTCTAAACTGAACTACAAAATGTCACATTAAGGAACCCCACTAATTATTCAGTCTGTAGTCAGAGTCAGCATTAAGAAACAATATACTCAGCTGTCATTTTTTTGCAGATTTTCTGGTTCCCTTCATCCCCAGCTCACTTGTAAATAAACTCTCTTACCTTTTTACACTCATCTCCCACCTTTTCATTGCTCGGTTTGGATTCTGGTATTTCAGAGACTGAAGTTGACAGTAAGCTCCAACCAAATAATGCAAGCCAAACAGAACACAGGTGACACTGATAAGCTCCTTTAGCATAAATTCCCAGCAGCAGAAAAGCATTGGCATTGAGACAGCTTTTCTCAAACTCTTGGTGCAACAGAAGGTGGCTACTCGGAGCAAACAAGATCTTGGAGGTATGTTGATGACCATTCAAACTCAACTAAACATTAACATGTTCTCTGTGTCCCCTTCTACTTCAGTAACACCAGCTGCTTCAGAGAACTCTGCTGCCAGTCAGATTATTGCTAGGGACTTACAGGGTGCCCCACCCTAAACATTTCGATTGAGATTCTAAACATTGTGGCAAATACATACTCTAGTGTGAGTTATCTTTTAGTCAAGCACCAAACACATACACTTCTAACCAAAATAAGACTTGCAGACAAGCATAGAATCCCTACACCCAACTAGTGATGGCCAAATGAAGCCTCATGAAGCAATGAGGCTTTCCAGCCCATTGAGTTGCTCAAAGGTTCATTACTCGGTGCTTCAGTCATTGCTCACTAATGACATCTGCTGCTAAACTGAAACTGACAGCATTGTTGCCCAAATAAATCATACTTTCAAAAATATTAGAACATCAGGGTATGGAATAGTGTCACAATTAAGTTCTTGTCAAACCCACGTCTAGTAACATGTATTGAACCCTTTTTAACGGTGTCATTTTTTTGTAGTTCTTAATAATTTGTTCCCAAAGTAATCCTGCCAATGTGTTGACATCAGTTGTGGTTGTGCTTAATTATATGTCATAAACTAATTTGGCAATAAAAATTCTGGTACTTTAGTGTCTTGGGAGTGGAGTGCTTGTTGGGACAGACTGTTTTGTGCTTATGACTTGCTTCTGAAAAACCTATTTTTTTCAAATGATCTTTTTCTGGGACTTAAGGTTCTGATCCTTTGTATTAAGGAATACACAGAATTTCATATAAACTCTCGAAAATGTGTAATTTTCACAGAAAATCTGTATTC
>NW_013953108.1:62813-70626 GCF_001266775.1 Austrofundulus limnaeus
CACACACACACACACCCTCACCCACCTGGGTGAGGTGGTGGGTGGGTGGGTGCAGGCAGCTGGGATGACAGCATCTGCAGCGCAAAGCAGGAAAATTATAAAATAAATTTTAAACTGAGTTTTTCAAAAAATCCGTAAAACTTGAAAAAAATCTGAGATTGCTCCCTATACGTTTCCTGCAAAATGAGGGGAAATCTGTGTAAATTACAGACAATCTGTACAACTTAACATATATAAAGTTCACTCTTCCTACGGCTTTTCAGTCAGTTTTTGCTGTGTCAGACTGATGTCTGTCCTGATGAAACATAAGAAAATAATGATGTTTCTGGATTGTGGTTATTTTGTGGTTTAATTGTTTTTATTTCAGAATAGGACCTTTTTCACTGTTTCTGACGCACTACCAAACCACCTACTACAACCCACGAAGCAGCAGGGTTCATTGTGCTTATATTTTGAAAAATGACACGCAAAATGAAGCAGTGGCATGGCCTATGCAATGCGAAGCATTGTTTGTCGTTGGTCACATGATTTTCTGCAAGACGACACAAGCATTGAAGTGGGACTTCATTTGACACAYCCCCTTTTTACTTGATACGTGCCTCGAAGCCTTGCTTCAGATGTAAATGGTAAATGGACTGAACTTATAGAGCACTTTATCAAGTCCCTCCGGACCCCAAAGCGCTTTATACTTACAGACATTCACCCATTCACACTCACATTCACACACTGATGATGGTAAACTACACTGTAGCCACAGCTGCCCTGGGGCACACTGGCGTAAGCGAGGCTGCCATGCACCGRCAACACCGAACCCTCTGATCACCATCAGTAGTGGGTGAAGTGTCTTGCCCAAGGACAAAATGATATGGCTGAGGTGGCTGAACGGGGGATCAAACCAGTGACCTTCCGGTTCCAGGATGACTCCCCTAAACACTCCGCCACAGAAGCTGATAGTTGGGTGTAGTGATGGGAAATCACTACACCCAACWATCAGGTGGGATGGAAAGTATGACTGTCCTTTCAGGACATAAACCTCTGTGACACCCCTAGGAAGGAAGCCCCCCAGGTCAGCACCCCGTACCCTATCCAGGCCATTATCAACCCATCTGCAGCCCGACTTTCTTTTCCCTTCAACATAAGGATTCACCAAACCTTCCATGTCTCCTGAATCCCATAAGAGAATGCAACCTTTGCCCACCATCCAACACCCTTCCACCCCCTCGGATCACCCAACACAGTGTGGCGCATCTTTGATGACCACCATCGTGGTCAAGGTTTCACATACCTCGTAGACCAGAGGAACAACCCTGGATCCCTAGATCCTTCATCTTAGACTATAGTCTTATTTCATCATTCTATAGTCAAGACCCTGAAAAATGAAGATCGCCCAAAGGCGATCAGTACCTCCCTCTCAATGTCTTCCTCTCCTGGACATTTTTATTCCCACAGGTCTTGCCAGGAGAGATTTCTGCTACAAGTGAATCTAATCACCTCATCTGCTTTGCTCTTCAGAAGGGCCTTACTTACAGCAGTTCACTGTTGAAGCTTTAAGTSGCAATGGTGACTAGTCTCACCACTGCGACAAGCAATGATGGTGGTTATTCGGTACTAATCAAGTTCACYTGTTTCTGCACCCATGCCCTGTGTACCTCTTGCCTGATCTGTTCCCAATCTCTCTGGCCTGACTCCTGGACCTAYGTGGCATCTCTGAATGACAAATCTTTATTCAGCTTCTGCACCTGCCTGTCCACTCCAGACAACAGAACCTTCTCCACTTACCTCCTGATCCAACCCCGCCCACCCAACCTTTTGTTTACATTAGCTCTGCCCTCCCATGGCATTTATATTAGCACTTCAGACGTGAAAATGGCTGCTACAAGCAGATGGCACAACAGTAGTAAGTAGGCTGTATGCAATAGGTCCACTCAAGGCGAGGGCTTGGTAAACAGACTGAAGGTGACTTGATGCCAGGGAGGCCAACGCGCATCCTTCGCCACTTCCCAAAGCCGGCGAGGACGAACCAAGAGGCGGTCAAGGTCTGCGCCCAGCAGTTTGGAGGCCCGCGTGACACAAGATGAGCACTGTGGCGCAGAAGTCTCGTGTCACGGGAGTCTCCAGTCCTTGCAACAGGTGTTGCGAATTAGCTATGGCTATATACACTGTGATGCAGGTATTAGATTGTTTTGATCTATGTTGTATCTGTCCCTATAAAATAAATAATATTTCATGTCCTGCTGAAGTATAAATCAGCCTTTGCTGTAGAATTGGCTTAAGTTTCCTGAGGTCTTAGTTCTGCCCCATACACATAAACTGCTCTAATGAGCCATAAATGCGTTAATACATGTTTATGGTTCTTATTGCTGCGAATTCACACTGTATGAAATACCTGAATTGAATCAAAAAAAATGTTAACTAAAGGAAACCAGCAGATTGTGTTGTGCCATTGCTTTGACACAATCCCACTCTTCAGCAAACGGAAACAATGGTGTTTATACTTGGCGCTTATGTTGTTGTGGATTTCTCCAAAAGGACATGGGGAATTACACTTTATAACTTGTTAAATATTGTAAATAGGAGAGCAAAAACATGATGAACAAACAAGCTGTTTGAATGGTGCGCAGTGCAGTGCGCGCCTTTGTGGAGTTTCAAAATTTTGGGGGGTGCACGACCACACGCCGGGACACTGAACAGGGCCAATGCACAGGGGCGGGGACGGCACAATTGTGTCACTTTTGGCGTGCACCCCTTCGCACCCGGTGCGGCGCATCAACTAGCTCATCAGGCTGTAATATAGGCACTCAAAAGCTTCAAAGTATTATTGTATTATTTAATAAGTAAGGAACCTACAGTTGAAACTCCATTTTATTCTCATGCTTTACAGGCACAATGGGTCGCTGGCAAATGGAGACAAAGGTCGTAGAAGAAGTCGCCTTGCCCTTTACAAGAGACCTAAAGCCAATGGGGTCAAACCTGATGTCATCCATAATGTCTCCACACCACTGGTGTCAAAGGTTGGAGTTTYGTTTTTATTTAAAAAAAACAACTACAAACAACACTTTAATTTTAAATTGTGTAAAAGTTGTTGCTCACAATAAGCTGTACATGATACATGAGGGAAGAGGTGGAGATTGTACTAGAAAAACTGTGTTGAAAATTTACCAATTTTACCACTGGTCAACGTTCCTAACCTCATCTATAAGAACAAGATGGTGGATACAAGTGGACTAAATGAGTTTCCCCTGCAGGGTGTCTGGGCTCTCCCTTATGGTGCRTTCACACCGAACGCGATTTCAGCTTCAAAATCGCAGCCAACGCTGAAGTTTGAAGCTTGTGCATGTTGAGGTCAGACGCAGGACAGTTGTTGAAGCGCTGCACAGCAAGAGCCTCCCCGCCCCTCCCTCCTCTGTCGGGCTCTGTTTAATGTCGGACGAGGAAGTGGCTTTGCTTTATTTGCTTTATTTACAGAGAGCAAGAGCGTGTCACGTTCATCAGATAATTAATTCATAATTAATTCACCAGATAATTCAGAGTAGAGGCTCACAGCTCGCTTTCAGGACTATTTTTCCAGTTTGATGAGTCGCTGTCACGCATTGCTGCGGATCAGGACACGACTGCAGGCACTCATTTCAGCTAAAGAGCTCCGCTCTGTCTGTTTCAGGTTAGTGGGCATTATTCAGTAAACTGTCCCGTCGGGAAATATGTCACTACGTCACACAGTGGAGTCTCTCTGATTGGTTGATGCTGCGCGTCGAGCTGCAAAAGTTCAGATTTTCTAACTTCAGCGATTTGCGCCTCAGCGCGTCGAACGCTCAGATCGTTCAAATYGTTCAAATCGCGCTGCTCTAATCGCGCTTGAGGCGCYGCAGAACTTCCCAACGTTGCTTGAAGCGCGTCCACCATAGACTTTGTATGTAAACCTGCTGCTCCTGATGCTGAAATCGCGTTCGGTGTGAACGCACCATTAGAGATAAGGTGAGAAGCTCAGTCATCCAGGAGGGACTCAGAGTAGAGCTGCTGCTCCTCCACGTCGAGAGGAGCCAGTTGAGGTGGTTCATCTGGTTATAGTTTAAAATTAAAAAGTTTCCAAAATGAATTAAAGAACAAAATATGAAAAATCTTAGCTGGTTATGGATATTTATTTTATAAAAAATTATCACTTGCTTACTATTTTTAACTTTTTTTAACCRGGCAAATCCCAATAAAATCACAGATCTATTTCAGGAGAAGCCTGGGCCTGGAGGCAGCCTGAACAGTCCTGTTTCTGGACTATTGCACCTTAACATTAAATGTTCTTTAGCATTACAATAAGTCTGCTAAATCTATGGCTGTATGATTTACTGTGCTGCTATCCCTCCAGAACAGTTTGTGCTCTGGATAGATTTTTCACATGGCCTTGCTTTTAGCTCTCCTCACCCTGTAACTAAAAATGTTTCTCTGTTGGCAGGCTCTCAGCAACAAAAGCCAGCACAGCATCTCCTACACACTGTCACGGAGCCACTCTGTCATTGTGGACTATACACACGACATCAACACAGATATGTTTCAGGTTTGTGTCTGCACACACAAATACATGTTGAATGCTGTATTTCCAATGCAATCAGTAGATTTGTCRTTTCTAAAAATGTCCTTGCAAACATGGCATCATTTATGGAAATGTTTTCATCCACATGGAAAYAACCCAAAATGTTGTAATAAATATACCAGTGGTGCTATAAGACTGACGTGAGACTGATGTAAGACTGATGTCAGTCTGATTTGAGACTGATGTGAGACTGATGCGAGACCGATGTCAGACTTATGTCAGACTTATGTTAGACCAATGTCAGACTGATGTCAGACCAATGTCAGACTTATGTCAGACCAATGTCAGACCGATGTCAGACCAATGTCAGACCGATGTCAGACTGATGTGAGACTGACATGAGAGTGACGTGAGACTGATGTGAGACTGACGTGAGACTGATGTGAGACTGATATGAGACTGATGTAAGACCAATGTGAGACTGATGTGCGACTGTGTAAGAATGATGTGAGACTGATGTGAGATGAATGTGAGATGATGKGAGACTGATGTGAGACTGATGTAAGACCAATGTGAGATGGATGTGAGACTGATGTGAGACTGATGCAACACAGATGCAAGACTGATTGGAGACTGATGCGAGACTGATGTGAGACTGATGTGAGATGGATGTGAGACTGATGTGAGACTGATGTGAGACTGATGTGAGACTGATGTGAGACGGATGTGAGACTATGAACAAACACCAGAAAAAGGAAACAAAGCATGGAGCATGCTCAAAGCTTAAACATTGGGTACAAATTGTAAATGTTAATGTTTACTTTATACATATTGTTTTTTTAGAAATATTGCTTTAAAATTGTTGACACTTCATTAAAGTGATCTAAAACATTTTAGCCTCATTATTTTGTGTTTAATGAGGGCTTTTTGCTCAACTCTATTTAAGATGTTTTTGTTCATAAACCTGCCTGTTCATTATATTGAAACAGCAAAACTAGGTTTTGTTGTAATTAAACAACTTGCATTTGCAACACAAATGTAAACTTGTAATGTGAAGGGGRTTGGGGGTGGGACAGGTCACAAGTCTATCACAGGGACACAAACACTCCTAGGGATGATTTAGAGTTACCAATCAGCCTAATGGTCTTGTTTTTGGTCTGTGGGAGGAGTGCATGGGGAGGACGTGCAAACTCTACCCAGAAAAGGATTTGATCCAGCAACCTCCTCACTGGGAGGAAACAGTGCTACCAACTGAGCCCCTGTGCCGCCCCTAATGATTGAATAGTTAAGAATAACAACACTCTAATGAAGCTCTTGGTGGAAACAGTTCTGCCTACAGGCAGTTGAAGCTGGTTTTCTTGTGATGACAGGAATTAGTAAAATAATCAGCTAGCTGAAGCAATGATAAGAGGTTAGCAGATCTGGCCAGGAAGGAACCATCAAGGTTMTTAAAGATGAGCAAAGCAGCTCTGATTCCCCCTGTGGTACATAACTGAAGCTGTGGGTGCKGTCCTGTTGCACCTTTAGAGCCAGAGGATGTACGTTTGAATTGTGAGGGTGTCCTTTAATACAGAAGTCTCGTCTACGCAGTGTCCCAACCTGCTAACAGGCTGGAACATAGTGCTTAATGTGATACATCTTTCTAAAGCTTCCAAAATCCTTGTCTATTTCCAGCTTCAAGTTCAAGAGTCTTTATTATCCCCGAGGGGCAATTTGTTGTACAGCCAATAGAGTAAACACAACTAAACAAAAACATTCATTTACAAAATCACAAATGTTCGTTAAGAAATTTAACTGCTGCTGGGATAAATGAGTTTTTAAATCTGTTTGTCCTACATTTGGTCGACTGGTATCTGTGTCCAGACGGGAGCAGCCTGAACTCAGCATGGATTGGGTGATCAGGGTCTGCCAGGATCAGTCAGGCCTTTTTCACTGACTTGACCTTGTGTAGGTCAGTGAGATTTTGCAGGTCAATTCCAGCAATTCTGCTGCACATCTTGACAATCTCCAAGAGTTTGTTTTTGTTCATACAGCTTAAAATGCCATACCAACAGATAAAAGTAAAGGTTAAAAGAGACTCAATAAAACACAAATAAAACATTCTCATAAAAGTAGAATCGACATTAAAACCACAGAGCTTCCGATAAAAATACATCCTCTGATGGGCCTTCTTACAAAGTGAGTTAACGTGGGCATCAAAGTTCAGTTTGTCATCCAAAACAGTTCCAAGGTATTTATAATGGTGTACCACCTCCACAGCTTCACCATTAATAATAACAGGAGTGGCAACCAAAGAGTATTTTCTAAAATCAATGACCATCTCCTTAGTCTTTGAGACATTTAGCTGTAAAAAAGAAGATTGACAGCATTCAGTGAAGTCTCTGACCACCGGCCCATGGTCAGGATCATCATTGCTGAGAAGAGACAGGATGACAGAATCATCAGCAAACTTTAAAATATGACATTGTGGATTCTGGCTGCAACAGTCATTTGTATACAAAATAAATAGAAGAGGTGAAAGAACGCAGCCTTGAGGGGAGCCCGTAGAAGACATCAGGACACCAGAGAGAACCCCAATGACCCTCACACTCTGGGGTCGAGCAGTTAAAAAGTCCACAAGCCAACATATACTGTAAGACCTGGATCCAGACCATAAGAACATTTTAGTTTCTCTGCTAAAATGTGGGGTTGAATAAAGTTAAAAGCTTCCAGCCCTGTCTCTATTTATATCTGAGTATTTTCATGGTTTATATACAACCCCAGTTCCAATGAAGTTGGTACGTTGTGTAAAACATAAATAGGTCCAAAGTACAAGGTCCATAAAGACATGGATGGCAGAGTCTGGACTGTGGCTGAAGGTATTTTAGACCAGAGATTCTTAACCTATGGGCCGCGACCCAATTGTGGCCCACAGCGCCACCTTGAGGGCCTCAAAAGAACAACAGTTTTTAACTTTGGGCCGCAGAGGGCCGTGGGACGAGGTACACTTCGCTGCAGCATGCAGAATGGGGCGGGGACGGACCTTTCCGTCAGTCCCATACCTTATATGGAAATGGGACTATTGCATTCCGGAAATGAAGGTTGCTCCTTAAAGACGCGGGATTAAGAGAGCAAAGGAAGAAGAAAGGAAGAAGAAAACCCTAACCCTAGCCCTAACCCTAACCCTAACTGTTACTGTAATATAATTTTAATATCCAAAAACAACAAAGATTTAATAAAGATTAGAAAATGAAAAAGGGACATACCACGTGACATAACACGTTTTGTAGCCATTTCCTTACTGTAAAATTT
>NW_013953108.1:73193-75148 GCF_001266775.1 Austrofundulus limnaeus
CACACACACACACACACACACACACACACACACACACACACACACACACACACACACAACATGTCTGCTCAGGCTGCAGTGTTACAGGTGCCAGGGTCAAAGTGCACACATGGCACAGACACACAGGCATTCTTCAAATGCACACACACACACACACACACACACACACACACACACACACATCATGTCTGTTTGTTTGGCTTGTGGCAGCATCATGACACTCGTCTCGTTTTCCTGCTTGTCTCAGATTGGCCGGTCCACAGAGAGCATGATTGACTTCGTGGTCACGGATACAGCCGGCAGCATCACTGGTCATGGTGGGGGCGCAGCAGAGGAAGGCGGAGGGGGAGGAGGAGGTCATTCGGCTCAAAGCACCATCTCTCGCTACGCCTGTCGCATCATGTGTGAACGCAGCGCTCCCTACACTGCTCGCATCTATGCTGCTGGCTTTGACTCCTCCAAAAACATCTTCCTAGGGGTGAGATCTGTGTCCTCCGGAGGCCTCGTATTTTGTGAAAAAAAAAATAGGAAAGGACCAGTAACTGTGGTGAAAGTGACAGCAGGGATGGTTGGACCACCCACATAGGACACTGCTGCAGGGATGGGTGTCAGTGCATGTTGCAGTGGCAGTCAGACGTTAGCATCCACTCATCATAAGCATGAATGTCAGGTTCATTTCAGCCTGTTAATAATTTATTCAAACCCTTTTTACAGGTTAATTTGATTCTATTTTTACTACATACTACACAGATTTATAAAAACAAGGATTGAGTGCTAAAGTTTGAATTTGTGGGTTTTCTCTTCATTGCCATAAAACATTTTGACACTCATACCAGTACTCACAACAACAGGAAATGTACCAAGAAACTCAGGATGTGAATAGAACTAGGTTTGAATATTTGAAAACAGCTCAAGAACCATCAAGCTTTAAATCCACCATAGCCTGGCCCTCGCCTTCCTAAGCAGCTCTGCTCAATTCTAGTTTCCCTTCTCTGCTCCGTCTKGGACTTCTCCCATTGAGATGGATTTCACTGGCAGATTTTTAGCCGGGCCAATCAGAGAACAGAACGTCAATTTTCTGCGCAGTGTCTGCTTGTAGTTTATTTTACCTGGGCCAATCAGAGAACAGAACGTCAATTTTCTGCGCAGTGTCTGCTTGTAGTTTATTTTACCTGGGCCAATCAGAGAATAGAAGGAGGAGTTTTGAACGAGGTCCATGTTCTGCGCAGTGTCTGCTAGTTATTTTAGCATACGGCAGTGGAGGAAGTGAATGAAGCCAGTCAGTGTTGATAAGACTTCCAAATTAAAATAAATTTGTCTGACAAAGTAGCAGCTCTCATTTACAGTCGTCTCGTTCGGCTCTGTAATTCTCTCCTCTCAGTAGGGTTGTTTACAGCCCACGCAATTTCCGGTTAGCTTCTTAGCTTAGCCTCCGTCACAGCGACATACGTCGCAGCCARCTGATCCAAWCATTTTAAACTTCAGCAGAGGCCACACCTCCTGCAAGAATCACTTCTCTATGCATCAAGTCCAGGGGTCTCATTTATAAAGGATTGCGTGGAAACCATACTAAAAGTGAACGTAYGGCCAAAAGGCAAAAATGRCGTGTGCCAAAAAAATTCAGATTTATAAAACCGTTCGTACGCATGTTTCTGCGCATCTTTCCTTTATAAATCACAGCCGCACACGTCAGACTTTGCGCACGAGGTCCCACCTCAGGTTCTACCCTCTACATGCCCACACTCAACCATAAACAGTCAGTGTAAAGTACCTCATGAATGTTAAGATGTATTTAAATCAGTCAGCTGATCAATGCCAACAAAAGTCGTTGGTTCAGACACGCTCCGTCGTGTGTCTGGAGGTTGACAGGTGCTGACTGACAGCTGCTCACGTGAACAGATTGTAATTGACACAGATTTTCCCTCATTTTGCTTTAGAGTAATCTAACGATTTTT
>NW_013953108.1:75906-79978 GCF_001266775.1 Austrofundulus limnaeus
CCGCACATTTTCACGTCAAGTTTGGATTTTATAAATCACAACCTTTGCGTGAAATATGGTGTACGCAAGTTTCTGGGCTCAAATTGTGCATACATCAGTTTTATAAATCTGATCCCAGACCCTTGTACGAAGCAAAGTGAAAGACAGGGTCTGGTTTAAACCAGGCTAAATCCACCAGGAACTGGAAACTGCTAAAACACCAGGATCACTGAACCCATGGTGGCAACTCTGGGGTTTTCTTTTGAGTTTAATATTATAGTATTACAATTAAAAGTATACAAAACACAACTTTAACCTTTCACTTTAACACTATTGTCCAGAGAAATAAATGTTTAAAAAAAACTTAAAATTGCCCCTCTTTACCCTTTCTCATTATTGGAGTTAGCTGTGTATGGAGGTCAAGGGTCACTGAACTTACCAAACAAAATTTGAGTTCCAATAATTGGTTCTAAAGGTTTTGAAATCAATAAAATTAGGGCTGCACAATACATCAAAAATTCATYGTCATCGCGGTAATAGCCTCTGCAATATGCATATCGCAACAAATGAATAAACTGCAATAAATGGTTGACTCAAAAGTTTGCATTTATGCGTTTTGACATTCAGATGRAAGCTTGAAATATTTCACCAATCAAATAGAGCCCTTCATGTATTTGGTCAATTAAAAATGACATTCAGGCTGGAATGGAACAGATTATTTTGTTTTCTGGGCTTTGAACCCAGAGCAGAAAGATATCAACACTACATACTGTACATATTTGTTCATTTATCTCAAGTCATATTGTCATCGCAATATTAAGCACTGTTATCGCACATAGCAGCTTTTCCTTATATAATTCAGCCCTAAATAAAACAACAGTGCCCAAATTTATGCACCTGCCTAATTTTGTTTAACCAATTATTGCACACTTTCTGTAAATCATTTAAACTTCTTTTCACTTCTCAAATATCACTGTTTGTCCCCTATATGATATGTTTAACTGATTTTTTTATCCAAACCATCAATGATTTATAAAGGTAAATCAAGAAAATTAACAAGGCTGCCCAAACGTTCGCACCCCACTGTATGTAGAGGAAATTGTGCTCTAAAAATACAACTCCTGATCAAAATGTTAAGACCAGTTAAAAATGTATAAAGTGTATAAATGTTACTATCAGTACTATTTACTTTAAAACCCCTTCAAAAAAAAGAGGGAATCTCTATCAGTCATGGTAAAAAGGATAAAGGAGGGAATAACCAGAACAGACTCTCAGTGGGAACTAGTCAAACAAAGACGGGATGGATCCAAGAACAAACTAACAAAAACCCTCACCCTTAAACTTGTGGCACAATGAGGAGGAAGTGACCAGCACCACCTTCAGCTCAGCCTGTAGCAAAGAACAGCTAAAAATAATCACATTTATAAAAACAAAGCATTAAACCTGCCTACCTTCCTTCAGCTTCCTCCTACAGGCTTTGCCAGTGAACAAACTCACTTAGTTTTATTCCAGATATTCTTCCCGACACAAGCTGGGCTCAAACCTGAAGTGTCAGGATTACCAGACTGGAGCACCTACCAGAACAAAAAGGAACACCAGCAAACCAAAGAACTAAATGCACATAAAAAAATAAACTTTACRTAATCTAGTCAATAATATTAAATCAATTTAAACAAAACTTATTCAGTATTAGCCTCACATTTATTCTCTCTGACTGGCACTCATTAAACAGCCCTGCCCCTGAGTTAGGCCATGCTGCTAATGACACAAAACACCAAGCAACAGTGAATTCAGAGGACTGTCTGAATAAAGCAGGACAGACAAAATACATCGTAAACTGAGCTGATGACACGGAGCCAAACAAAGAAAACAAAACAAAGCAGAAGGCCATATTGAAATAACTTCTCATTATCCGTAAGTAATAAATGTCAGTGTTAAAATGCTCATTTGTGTTAAAAACTGGATTAGAAAAGGACAGAGTAAACATACCACATCTGAGTCATACCACCTGAGGAGAGGTGCCCGCATGCTCCCAGCAGCAACAGTTGATGCACCACACCAGTTCCCTCTGCGGTAGAAACAGTCAAATGAATAAAATGCCTGAGTCCTAAACAGCTGATGCAGAAGGTAAAAACCACCTGAGACCTCTGGCCAATTCACAACACTGCAGGCTGAGCTGAAACCTGTGTCCACATGGACAAGGCAAACGTCTTCTCGTGAAACGTTTTATGACCCAACAAGATGAAGATGGAGCTGTTTGGCCACAGTGACAAGAAGGATGAATCAAGGTGAGGCTTTCAGACCTAAGAACATTGARCCTTCTGTCAAGCATGGTGGTGGTAGCATCATGCTGTGGTACACACTGGATGGAGTAATGAAGGAGAACTATTATCTCTAAACTACGTAGAATAGAAGAATAGAATASAAACAGCCTTTATTGTCCTGCAGAGGGGAAATTCAAGTGTCACAGCAGCATCAGTACAGAAGTTCACACACTAGTTACTTTACAGACTATAGACAGCACACACAAAACAAAATTAACACTGACTAGCCAAGATACAACTACTAATAATAAAAATATATAATATAAAGAATGGTGCAAGGATAGAAGAAGATATGTTTTGTTTTAGAGACAGTAGACTATCAGAATCCAACATTAGGAATCAGAAATTGCCCGTTTTCAGTGCAAAACAATCTCAACACACCAATAACTGTAAAGTGAAGAGAACAATGCAGACAAGAAACACAGATGTGCAATTACAGCAGAGTAGTAGTGCAAATGATTGTTCAGTTGAATAATGACAATGAATGGTAACAGTACAAATGATTGTGCAGCAGCACGTGTGTAAACACTTATTGTGATTTTTGTAAACATTGTGATTTTTGGGCATGGTGCTGGTTGTAGAATCTGACAGCTGCTACTTAAATACCAATAGACAGCTAGGCAGTTGGAACTTGGACAGAGTCGAGGTCCAAGAGGATGCAGAACCTGAACACACATTGGAACTAGTTTCTGATTGGATAAAACAGACCACCACTGTGAATCAGTAGCTTTATCATGATACAGTATTATATTGAATTGTTTGGATGATGATATGATGTTTGTCCATATCACAAAGYCTGTCATGATACGATTTTGATTCATTTCAATTCACAAGTCTGCCATCAGTATGATGCGATATCCAATGCCCATCTAACACAATTGTTTAGTAAAGGATTATTAGACGAGTATATAATGACAATATGGGTCAMTGTTTTCATTTTGCCTCAATGTAACTGAATCATTAATCATTTAATTGATAAATTGACGTGGATGGATGTATCRTTACACTCTAACTAATGTTTAGTTTGGGAATGGCCTTCCCAAAGCCCCAACCTCAAMCTGATTGAAAGTTTGTGGACTCTGGTTATGAAACAGGTCAGTGCCAGGAAACTGTCCGATTTAAACAAACTCTGATTCTGGCAAGGAGGAGAGTGGTCAAATATCAGCCAGAAACTTATTGGTGGAGACAAAAAAACTGAGGTTTAGAATACATGCTAAACAAGGTAGAACTCTATGCTGAAGCATGGACTGGTATGCCTCCACCTTCCCTAGACTCTGCATTTAAAGCACTGGGCATGCAGTGAACTGTTGACCTCTATTTTTGGACTTAATATAGTTACTTCTTAGAATATTTAACAATGTCTAAACATGACTTCCTCTTTTTAATTTCAGTGACCAACCACTTATGTGTACCATCCAAAACAAGGGGATTCAAGCAACACAAGTCACTTTACCTGACCTTCAGCTTTGAATTTTGACCCCAAAATGTTTTCAGACCTCCACTGGGCCAAGAATATTTATCATGTTAATTTGGACTGGAATCAAAATCTCCGTTCAGGAGCTACAGTGCACACAAGACAGAGGTTTGCACACAGTAATGCACAGACTAATGCTGCGTTCACACCAAACGCGTTTTGAGCGGCCAAAAAGCGCAAAACGTCTCTCACTGGACGCTCTATGTTCAGACTGAACGCACTAGTGTTCAGACCAGAACAAGCAGCGGCAGCAGCGAGGTGTGGGAGGAGCGTGTCCTCGGCGGGTGAAATAAAG
>NW_013953108.1:80845-82799 GCF_001266775.1 Austrofundulus limnaeus
ATCAACTACTGATCGATTTTGAAAATAATCGATGACTAATTTAATAATCGATTAATCGTTTTCTTTTTTTTTTTGTTCTTTGTTTTTCTCTCCAAACTGCTTTGACACCTTCCACTGCCACATCTGCCTTTCTGTCCTTGACACACATGCACAGTAGTGGTAACTGGGGTAGGCCGTGGACGTCACAAGACATTATACAGACAGGCTCTGGTATCATGGCTACCTGACCACGGAGCTCAAAGTGTGGGATCATTTTAAGAAAATGAAAGAGAAACCTGTGTAATATCTGCAGAGCAGAACTTTTCCACAGCAATTATTTTTAGTTAGCATATAGCTAAAATCTAACGATAGTTATTTAATAGCAGCTGCATTCTGGCGCGATAAGCTCTGTTTTATATTCAATTAACGAATGATCTGATTAGTCGACTAATCGAATGAATAAATAATCGGTGATTAATCGATTATTAAACTAATCATTTGTGGCAGCCCTAATAAAAACCTGTAATTAGTTTGACACTGCATATGATGAGTGGAATAAGTATTTTTACTACAAATGTAAGAGGTGTACTATGGTGTAAGGACTGTGTTTAACCATTTCATTGTGTTAGTGCAGTGTTTTGTTCTTTTGAGCAGTGTTTCTGTGGCTCAGCAGCACCTTCATGAGTCTGTAGTTATGTCTTCTGTCAGCTCATAGCCATGGTTTCACCCACCATCTCAKTGTCTTCTTGCTCTCCAGTTGTTTCTAGCAGATCTCAGTCTGGGTCTTTGTATGTAAACCTCTGACTACTGTAGGTTCCAGGAATAAATCATGAACTGTACACAAACYTACATCACAACATTGGAGTTTGGATGACCGCAGATTAACAATCTGATGTTCTTCTGCTGAGGTGCTTTTATTTTAGAGTGAATTTGTTTTCATGAGGAATATTTTCTTATCTCCAGAAACGAGTTTATTTTTAGTTTAATGTCATGGGTCAGTGCAGCAGTTTCACTGAACTCGACTAAACATAGCAGAAGAAAAACAAAGCAATGGTTTCTGTTTTTCATTCCCACTGTTAACCCCTTCAACCATAACATTTATCTGACTGTATGTACATGCATGCCTTTGTGTGTGTGTTTGTGTGTGTGTCGCGTAACTCTCAGGAACGAGCYGCCAAATGGAGAACATCAGACGGTTTGATGGACGGCCTCACCACCAATGGGGTGCTGGTGATGCACCCAGCAGGAGAGTTTGTTTCTGAAACAGCTCCTGGGGTCTGGAGGGAGATCTCAGTCTGTGGGAATGTCTTTGCCCTGAGAGAGACCCGCTCCGCCCAGCAGAGGGGTAAACTGGTAAGATGAACTGGGCTGACAGGAGCCCTTTGTTTGCTTAGACAGACAACACAAGACAAATGACATCAACTCACAGTTTTTATCATTTGGTACATTTCTCAGAACAATTGAAATTCTCAAAACTACCTGTTCAATTGTCACATCATCGAGCCACTTGTGCACATCAAAATAGTTCATCATTCCTTGGAACAAGTTGCAAATGCTTTGGTACTTCCATGCAAATGATTCTGTACAGTTCTCTGCTGTTTCCTACATTATCAGTTGCTTTTGTCAGGTAGACCAAAATATGTGTCTCAGTTTAATAATCTCAGCCTGCACCGCAAAGCATTATAATAACTATTAGATTAACAGCAAGCACAACTGGATCTGTGTCACAAATTATCTGTAAAATTTTTACAATAAATTAATAATTGTTAATTTCATTCAACAAGCGTGTAAAACAGCTAGATTTATACAAGTAAATATAAAATTTATAAATAATGATTTCAACTAGATCTGTATCAGATCAGTAACTTAACTCAGTCAGTAACTTATGGTGCGTTCACACCAAACGCGATTTCAGCGTCAGGAGCAGCAGGTTTACATGCAAAGTCTATGGTGGAGGCGCTTCAAGCAACGTCGG
>NW_013953108.1:89519-96720 GCF_001266775.1 Austrofundulus limnaeus
CTCCTCTCGCGTGCACGAGCAGCTGGATAGGACAGGTGTAAATTACGCAGCTCATTTATGCACGTTTCCTGAAGGTAGAAGAGTTTGTTGAATCTGACGTGACATGTTTGTACGAACCCTTTGTACGAACAAAAGTAAGAGAAATTTAGGATAAGAATACGAACATGTTCTTGCATGAGGCCCAATGCTTCTTAGCTTCTCCCCTTCAATGTGTGAGTGAAGTGTAAAGTGCTTTAGAGTCCATTGGAACTTGATAAAGAGCTTTATAAGTTCAAGCCATTTTTACAGATAAATCTTATACCGGGCACCTGAAGTGTCAATAGCAACAGCAAAATAAACTAGAGTAAAGTAGAGAAGATCTGGCAAATTTTTCATGTGTGCAACCCAYATACTGGGCTGTACTACCATCCCAAAAATGCATGTTCCTTACAAATGTGGCRTCATTTAAAAGAGAAATTAACAAGCTTTCAAAATAATATTGTTAGAAAAATGTGGCAGTGCAAAGGAAAAAACAAATGTTATTTCCAGACAAAAGACAGTGCTGAAAAAAGTGGAAATATTATTGCCAGAAAAAAACAGCAATGTTTAGGAAAACATTAAAATATTT
This sequence comes from Austrofundulus limnaeus, assembly GCF_001266775.1. Lineage (NCBI taxonomy): Eukaryota > Metazoa > Chordata > Actinopteri > Cyprinodontiformes > Rivulidae > Austrofundulus > Austrofundulus limnaeus. The sequence continues at coordinate 90,127 of NW_013953108.1, forward strand.
TTGACGAATAAAGGTTCCATCATGGAGAAAAAAGTTTTTAGTTTGATTATATTTGCTGCGTTTTTATTAAAGTTGTRTTTGTTGGTTAATGATGAACTTTGTTGAAAATGTTCAAAACYACGAAAACAAAAAAATATAAATTCTTCATTCTTAGCATCTTTTCATTTTTTCTGATTGACCCTAATATGCTGCTATAAGTCCTGATGAGAGTTGCTGAAATGGAAAACAGAGCTTTGGTTTTCTCTGCTTTCATTTAAGGTGGAAAATGAGTCAAACACCCTCCAGGACGGGTCTTTGATTGATCTGTGTGGGGCCACCCTGCTTTGGAGGACATCTGCCGGTCTGCGTCATATTCCCACCCTCAAACAGCTGGAGTCCCTGCGGCAGGAGCTGAATGCTGCCAGGCCTCAGTGCCCCGTGGGCTTTAACACCCTGGCCTTCCCCAGCCTGGCACAGCGTGAGATCATTGACAAGAAGCAGCCCTGGGTCTATGTTAACTGCGGCCATGTGCACGGCTACCATAACTGGGGCTACCGCAAGGAAAAAGGACACAGCGGCTCGGGGGGCACGGCCCCAGCTGGCACCGGGGAGAGGGAGTGTCCCATGTGCAGGAGGGTGGGCCCCTATGTGCCTTTGTGGTTAGGCTGTGAGGGTGGATTGTACTTGGATGCAGGGCCCCCCACTCATGCTTTCTGCCCCTGTGGGCACGTGTGCTCAGAAAAGACAGTGGTGGGGTGGAGCCAGATCCCGTTACCCCACGGTACGCATGCCTTCCATGCTGCCTGCCCCTTCTGTGGGACCTGGCTGACAGGTGAGCAGGGCCATGTCAAACTCATCTTCCAGGGCCCTGTGGACTGAAAACACACCCATGGCACGTTGCTGGAGGAGATCTTAAAGAACTCGCTGTCTGAAGACTAGACAGGAGCAGAAATGAGAATGTGAGGAGAAGTCCAGGAGAATGACATGATAAAACTAACAGCAATAGTAGATGCCAAGGCTTCAAATGGAAAAGGTGTTTGGAAGTAAATATGTAAATAAATAGTGTTGAAATGAAACCCGGCTTTCGTTATCATTTCTTCATGTCAAGTCCTGATGCAGTCCATCCTATGGACATTACAGACCATCAAACATGTTCATATCAAAGATAAACTGATCTCATTCAGTTTTTAAATTATTATTTTATTATTTCCATTCCATATTCAAATCAACCTGGCTCTGTGTGGACAGGTAATACTGTCCTAACCCCAGTGCTTGTGTCCCCCTGGTAGCAACAACTGCAGTCAAGTGTTCACAATATTGGTAATGATTTTTCACATGTCTGCAGAGATGCTGCTGAGCTTCAGATCATCATCCTGCTGCAGAACCCAAATGCCTCCACATGCTCCATCCAAACTCTCAGTGTTGCAGTTGTGTGATAAAAATCATGTAATTCGCAGCAATGAGTCTTCCACTCCATATCACAACCAGCCAGGAGAACTTTCCACACACTTCATAACAAATAGTTGGTCAGAAGTTCATGGGCATGTTTGTTTATTTTGAAAGCACTTTAACTGGGACAGATTTGTGGACAGTTTTTTTTTTCCGTGTAGACTCCAGCGGGAGAAACCCTGTGCAGTGACGTGTGKAACGCAGTGGGAGGGGTTTCCCAGGAGCTCAGCAGGGTGTTCCTCAGGGGCTAGGAAAGGTGTGTGTGAAAACTAGCATTGAACAACCAGGTGACCGTGTCTTGACCGTTCAGCTTTAGATCGAGTATACTGGACCTGTAAGTGTTCTTGGTGGGAACTCGAGTTACATGACTTGGACTTCAGTCAGACTTGAGTCATTATTATGACTTTAGACTTGAAAAAATGTTCAAACTTGTCTTGGACTTTTACACTTGGGACTTGCATTGGACTTGACCCTGTTTACTTGAAAAGACTTGATATTTTACCCAAAATCTACATTTGAAAACATTATTTATAAAGTGGGCCCAATTAATTAATTTCACTCATTCTGTTTTAACAAAGGCAGACCGTTCATTGTGTTTTCACACTGTACCTGCTGTATGTGTGCGAGAGCTGCAGCACAGCAAATCAAATTATAGTTTAAAGGAAAACTGTTTTTGTAGCTAAGTTTATTTGAACTGTATAACACGAAGGGTGCAATTTTAAAATGATTTTTAAATTCTTTGTAAGTTCAGCTGCACGTTTTATTATAATTTCAGATAGTTACAGATTTTAAAAAAGAGCACATAGTGTATTATTTACATTTAAATAAATATGGACTAACCAGCACTCCAAAAAATATCATGTTTTTAATGAGGGCAGAAAACAGGACGCGTTTTGGCTACGTGCCGTCGTCAGCTTGAACAAGCTCCATTTTATTTTTATGATTCTTCATTCTGCTGCTGCCATCATCAGTTCCATCACCAATAAATATTAATGAGCCTGTTCCAGAAGCAGCCATGACATCACCTGCACCACGCTTCACAGATGAGCTTGTGTGCTTCAGATCATCAGCAGTTCCTTTCTTTCTCCACACTTTGGTAGAGATTAATCTTGGTCTCATCAGTCCAGAAGATTGTCTTCTAGAAACTTTGCAGCTCATCTCTGTCCTTCTGATTCTTACTGATGAGTGGTTTCATCTTTGTGTTTGGTCTCTATATTTCTGCTCTGAGTCTTCTTACAAAGATATCTTTATATTCTGTCTGGGTCAGATTTTTCAATCTCTTCTGTTTATTTCCTATGATGCTTTGTGAACTATTGTTGATTTAGATGACAGAACTTCCAAATAAGGTCTGGACTTACCAATTTGGTGGTCATGGTCCTCTGGTTCTGGGTCAGACTCTGGTTCTGGGTCAGACTCTGGTTCTGGATCAGACTCTGGTTCTGGGTCAGACTCTGGTTCTGGGTCAGACTCTGGCTCCAACATGTAAGGCTGGATGGACAGGTCTTACTTCGTTGACACCTTTTTTTATTCATTTGTAAATAACATGTTTCTGTGCTGTTATAGTCATAAACCCCTCTATCAATGGACCMCTCTGGAAGCTGGAGGGGGCGGAGCATGAAGCATCTTGTTTGGATTTAAAGAGACAGCCTCAAAATGAGTTGATCTGAGACACACCTCAGATAAAGGGTGAACAGGGAGCTGGTGGAGTTACAATAAGGAGGAATCCAGACCAAAACAGTTTCACTTTAAATAAACCCCAGCTGAAGGATTTAAATATGAAAAAGAGATATTTACAAATATGTCCCTGTTAAAGTTAGTTTTTCAAATAAATAGTGTATTATACATTAGTATTTTTGATCTCTACCTACAATGTTGCAGTAATATTTCTAATTCTGTGCCTTCAGCCCTCTACATTCAGCCACCTGCAGCGCCCCCATTGTGTTAAAAATAGCCCAGGGTCATCATCAACCTCATGCATTTCCAGAGGAGGAAGAGAAAGTTGGAGAGAAGCCTATGCYTCTACAGGGTTTCTCTTTGTTCACAAATCATCTCAGTTTTTTGATAAACTAGCTGCTGCTTTCTGTTACAGTTTTTCTCAATTGTTTAAACACATTTTCTTACAGCACACTTCATGTTCTCAGAACTCTACACACAAGTCCAAAATCACACACACAATGAGCAAAACCCCTCATTTCCACTGCAAAATGAAACTTTACATTCAAACCATATAAGTTCTTCTCAAAATAGTGTTTTTCTTTCAGATGAAACTCAAAGGATGAGATAAGACATTTATTAGAAACAGTTGAACAGTGATGAGCACAAATGCTCAGTTCCATGAACCCATTCATTAAAATGGCCACCCTTTTGTCAGAACTCAAGCACGTTACACCCAGTTAGACACAAACTTGTCTTGATATCCAATCATGACACTCACCTGTTTCCAATGAAGCTGTTCACCTGTGGAATGAAACAAACAGGTGTTTTGAGCATTCTTTAACCTTCCCAGTCGTTTGTTACTTCTAGTTTATTATAGTTTGTATGTAACAAAATATTTTTTTTAGAGAGCTCACCTGATGGGAAGTGAAATGACTTCAACTACAGAATAAAAGTCCGGTTCTTGTGTTTCCTGTTTTTAATTTAGGGACCAGTCATGTCCTGAAGCACCATTGAGCTGCCTTTTACCTGCACAGGCCCAAGGAGTTTTTCTTGACGTTTTTGCTCAAAATACCATGCCGAAATGTAATTGAGTGTATCTCAGCATTTACAAACTCTACTTAAATAATCCTGGTATCAAAATAAAGCTAACACTTGGGAGATTTCATCATAAGTGTAAGTATTAAAACAGCTGCTGTGGTTTTAGAGATATTGAGGATGGAACATAATATTTTAATTGTTTTTTTTTTTCACTCTCACCTGAATAATTTTTTCATTAGACAGTATTTAACCCATTTAAAACCATAATGAATCAGGCTAAAAACTCTTGGAAACTATAAATCCACTTGTGGACATTACCTGTGCAAAGGTTCATGCTGCTAAAATGAACTGGATCAAAGTTACAGAGGTTTTAGTAAAGAAATAATTTAGTGTTTTGTCATTCTGCACAGGACAGACCATCATGGTACCATTAATAAATGTTAAGATATCTGAAGTTTTTACATCCAAAAGATTTCTTACCTGCCTGAAAAGACTTGTTATTGAATGTTTGTCCTTTTGAAAATTTATCCAAATATAAAATAATGAGAATATAAAAATATAAATAATATTAATATAAAATAATGAGAAATTATATTTGATTTCAGCTGGATCATATTAACTCAAAATCAAGTGGAAAAAAATCTTTCAACACACTTTACAACATATTTAGGTATCTACTTAGAATTACTTTCATTTTGCCTTTACAGATTTACGATGATGCCATTTTTAACAGTTTGTTTACTTTCTGATTCAATTGCTTGATGTTTGATCTGTGTTTGGTGGATGTCAAAACAGTTTTTTACAAGCCTTCAGCCAAGGTTCTTAGGTTTCTTTTGATACCAAACCTGTCCAGGTTCAACTGGCAGATCAAAATAAGTTCAAAGACATAGAAGAGGTTGAGAGGTTACCCTGCACAGCCTCTTTTCTGAGTAAAGTAAGGGTTGCTGAACTTTCCTAAAGTGTTTACCAAAGAAAACACATTCTGGTATTCAGACTTTTTGAAAGGAATTCAACTCAGATTTTTTAATGTACGACTCATTCTTGTTTTGATTGAGAGATTTCTGATATGTGTACTTATATCTGATTAAACTGGGATAACCTGACGTGCACTCTGTGCAGAATGATCCTGTCACGAGTCGTCTCAGAGTGTAACAGAGTCAGATTACTCACACACATCACCAGACAACAGACCAACCTATCATTATTTTCTCATTAGATAACTGCTTGTTGCATGAGTGGGCAGAGATGATCCTCACAGTCCCTGACAAGGTCAGACCCAGAAGATTATGGATAAATTGTGTGGATTTTTTGATTTGGTCATGATTAATTGTGGTATTTATCCAGGTATTTAACAAAAAATATGCCAATTAATCCCCTGAATCCATGCATGTCATCACATGACCAATTTAAATAACTCTAGTTGCAAAGATTTACTTCCCATTAAAATCTGTTCCAAGWTGTGTCAAAAGACTTCATGCTTCACATCAGTTTCTAAATTGTGTTGATAGACCAAATAAAACCAGAGTTATGATAAATAATAACAGAACATTTTTTCAAATGTTTGTCCTATTTGAAGTGTGTAGCAGCTGAGGCAGGGAAAGATGTAGATTCATGGAAACAACACCTTGATCCACCCTAAAGTCCYACCCCGACCTGATTTACCAGGGGGGTCTCCAGTCAGTCTGCCTGGCAACATTATTCATATTAATCAAGAACCAAAAAATAATCAATATGACTTCACCCAACTCTAATCCTGAGACTGAATAAAGGTTTGTGTTTTGGTCCAGCTGAGGTATTTGTATGGCTTTATTCTCTGCAATTACAAGTCTAAATCTGAAAGTCTTTGAGTCTGCTGCTGTCCTCAGTACAAACGTTTCTTTATTGTTGGCTGACTTTTTTAAACTTTGTATTAAATGTGTTTTTGGGTTGGTGAGAGAGCAATGAGACCACCAAATAAAACCCTGTCTGCTCACACCTAAACAGAAAATAAAACATTTGTCTAACATATGTCACTGAAGAACTGCTTGCCTCCAACAACAGAAGCCATCAGAATATCAGACATGTAAAGAAGAGAAGAGAAAATTCAGAGCAGCTGCCTGGTTGGTGGGATTTTTATTCATTTCATTACATATCTATAATATGTACATAAATACATGATCAACTTTTGCAGTAAGACAGCAACAAAGAGAAGCCAAAAAGTGACAAGCTAGCTTTGTTTTAAAGAAACACCATCTGATGAGTGCTTTGCTACGTTCAGCTATTAAACAGCAATAAGCAAGTGTGCAAACAATGAGTAACATACACGTTAAGCAAAATTAAAGACAAACCCAAAAGCAAATCACATTCCTAAACAAAGCCCACCCTGATCAGAGTCTCCTCACACTTCTGTAGACTACACAAACACACTACAGAGTTCAAAACACACACACACACACACACACACACACACACACACACACACACACACACACA
>NW_013953108.1:96798-105830 GCF_001266775.1 Austrofundulus limnaeus
CCTCCTTAAACCTGAGAATACACTCTGTACTTCAGAGCTAAAAACACACACACACACACACACACACACACACACACACACACACACACACACAAAACCAGGAAACAAGAACCTGCTGATCAAACCCATACAGCCTGATGTGCTGTTCTGCATCTGGACCAGCTAACAGTGTGCTGCTGGGTCTGAGAGGTTCTGGAGCGTGAGCCACTCCTCACACACACAAAAGGTTGTTTTTGTATCCCTGTGGGGACCGTGGATTGACTTCTATTCATTTTCTGGTCMTTTTAAATCCTAACTCTGAACATTTACCCAAAAATTAACCTCACCTACCTGACCCTAAAACTAACCTAAACCCAACCCCACCCAAATTTAGCATCCGTACACATGGGGACACAGTCCCAACAAGGCTGCCTTTTTCATAGCAAAAACATGCCCACACCTGTCCCTCTCTGAATGTCTGACCTGTTCAGTACAGATCAGCTGATCTCCAGGTGATGGGAGGCAGCTGTCAGTCTGTGGCACCTCAGGTGAGTTGGTGGTTTTTCTGAGCACAGCGGAGAGCCGGGACTTCATATCCGGTCAGCCTGGTGAGACCAGTCAGTCCCTGAACCTCCAGATGAAAAATAACTGCTCACTTACACAACCAACACAAGGTTCCTGCACATTTTCTAAACATTTCAGGGGGAAAATAAAATAAATTTATCACCTGTGTTTGTGAAAAGTTCATGTTTTGATGATTTGATTCAGAGTGAAACTCAAAAAGCAGCAAGATTCAGGGTTTGGATAACATTCTRCCAACAATATGGAGTAATTATTGAAATCTGGTGGCTTGAAAACAATGTTTCTGTCACTCCCTGACTACCAAGTTAATGTGAAGCAGACAGAAAGACTGTGAAAACTATTATTCAGATTTGAAACGTTCTTGAAACAACAGAAAAACGTCTGAGCTGAAATACAAACGCATCAATCAGGGCGTGGCTCTGCACCCGCTGCATTCTGGGAAAAGTTTGAGAGAAAATCAAACGTTTTAAAGTGCCTGTGACATGCCCATCTCCAAATACAACAGCTTTGATTGTAGGAAACTTGGCACAAAACATATGACTTTACCTGATTTGTCACAGAACTGGCATATTTTCTTTGAACTTGGCTCAGTCAAAGTGAAACAGGAAGTGACATCAAAGGGGAACTCTTTAAGAAGAGGAAGTCTCTGGTCTTTTTTTAAAACAATATTTAAACTCTGACTCTTCATCTCTCCAATACTTAAAATAATCTAAAGAAACAGATTATTCTCTACAGTTTGTTATTGTAGCATCGCTCTATTTACATTCAGACATTCCCCCTTTTGACATCACTTCCTGTTACTTCACATGAAAATATCTCAACAACTGTTCATCTCAGCTGTGTGAAATTTATTTTGCAATATGTTATCAATGTTATCTTTACAAAAATGTATTCATATTTCTTACAAAAACTTGATGTCAYAGACACTTTAAAGCAGTTGGAGAACTGGGTGAACTGGGCACGTTCTGATGTATCATGTTTTTGTACCAGTGTGGGGTGAAGTTTGTCTCTTTCCTGTCCTTTCTGAACCCAACCAGCCGAGGCAGATGGCCGCCTGTCCTGGTTCTGCTGGAGGGTTCTTCCTGTTAAAGRCAGTTTTTCTTCTCCACTGTCACCATGCTGCTCAGGATGGAGACTGTGAAGAAGTGAATCAACACAATCTGCTGGCTTTCTTAGATAACTTGTAGTAATCTTATATAATTGTTTATAATTATATAATTGTCTTTTATAATGTGGATATTTTTGTACAGTGGTTCTGAGACGTCTGTTGTGAAGTGGTGCTTTATAAATTAATTGAATTAGTTCAGTCAGGTCAAGTCCAACTTTCTGCGACCTGTTTAAACTTTAAGGGTTGGGTCTGCTGTCAAGTCTGAGCTGCAGACACGACCTTCTCATCCTTCCTTTAGTTTACGCTGTGTGACAGCACACTGATCCTAGCAAAGCCTCACATTTTCATTTAAAGCTGTGCCAGAAGATACAGGACAAACGTGAACAGAACGGCTCTAATGCTGCTTGGATGCATTGATGAACCTTAACTACAGGGAAATGATCAGGTAAAAATGTCTTGTTTTTCTTGAATCAAACAGGTGTTATCTGCAATGTGTCAACACAGTTTTAAAGATCATTTCTTGTCTTTCAGCTCAATTTGGATTAGTTGAGCCAAGTTCTCATACACACATTCTCATATTAGAGAGAACTATCTGACCTTAATGCTAGATAGAAAACACAACAGTAGCTAACCTGGCTCTCTAAAATGTACAAACCTTTCACATAGTTCAGTGAATCTAATGGGTTTTATAAATGAGTACAACTCACTTTGTAAAACAATTCATTTAAGTGTGGTAAAAAAAGGAACCCCTCAGGTGGGTCAAGCTCTAACAGGTGGGACTCAGGCCTCCAAGTGTTACACAGCTGTCTGAGCAGATGGTCCATCTGAAGTTCAAACCATGTCCAACCAATCAGTCTCATCTGAACAAGAAACGACTTTATGAAACCTCTGCTGGACCAAAGCTGGAGGTCCCTGTGTATAAAACCAAAGCTGTAACTACACACTGACATCACAGCTGCTGTGGAACAGTGTCTGCAAAGGAAGATGTCTCAATCCATGTGTGAGTCCTCAGTGTTTGTGGAGCTCTCTGAGGCTCAGAGTCAAAATTCAAAAAAACTAAATCAGTGTCGACTTTTTTTTTCTCTCAAAACAGTCACAGAATTGTCTCGAGGGTCTCAAAAACACCAGGAACATGTTAGTTTTTGTTAATTGTACAACACTGCAGCTGTATTCTGACACCTGGTACTACAGAAACAAAGCAGGGTTCAACAGTTCAAATAATAAGTAAAAACAAAAACAATGACAACTATGTGAGATTACATTCATCCATTTATGACTTCTGCTTTTTGTGTTTTATAACAACTACCTTAAATTAGCTTTTAGCAATCAAGTCTACATTTTGTTTGGATTTCTAGAAACCGTTTGAAGACCTTTAACTTGGTGTTTTATAATCTGTGGAGCTCCAACAAAACAAAAAGCCATTTTAAAAAAGTCAGACCACAGTGAGAATCCTCCTACAGGTTCCCAACAGTCTGAGTCCAGTGACCCCCACCCCACCACCACCAACACCCACCCAACACAGCACAGCACACACAAGCAGCCTGCCGAGCTGCCACTTCTGCACCTCACCAAGTTTGAATAAGAATTTATTTTACATTCTCTACCAAATGCAAGACACAGAGCCTCATCCAGTAAGAGTGGTGGTTTGAAGAGTACAGAGGTGAGGTTCTCTGTGAGGAACCAGCTGAGCTCTCTGAGCTGCCACTTCAAGCTCTTCTAATGTCAGCAGACATTAGAGGCTCAATTTTCACTGTGTGATCTGAACGCAGGCTGAAGTGAAAAGAGTGCAGCTGACAGGGACTTAACAGGGACTGGCCTGGTTAGCTCTGATACACCAGGAGGGGACTGAGAGCCAGCAGCTCCAGGGAGTGACAGTGGACTGAAGAGGACAGTGTGTGRCTGATGAGGTGAGCTGAACAAAGACAAACAAGTAGAGAAAAGATGTGTTTGTGTGGGAATAACCTGCCTCCAAYCCTCTTYACATCAACACTAAGCTTCCTGCAAACAGCACAACTTCACAGTGCTGGGRCTGAACAGCACGAGGGAGTCTGCTAAATGTTTTCTGTTTCCTTATGYGAGTCTGAGGGGTGCAGTCCTGCCGCTTAAGTTTTCAACATCTTCCAAATTAGCGGTTGTGATCTTTAAAATCAAAAMTRTGGCTGCACAAACTTTAAAAGTTTAGTGACATTTCAATTAGAAACATTTTTGTTAATTTGCACTAACAGGTCAGCTGCAGCCTTCAGACATGGCCTTCTCTGTTTTGGCAGATTTACAAATGAACCCTAAACATCATTACAGCCTGATCAGTCTTTAAATTCTACTTCTGTCTGTCCAGCCTTCTCTGATGCCCWGGTGCGATGAACAAGGCTCTCAGTGCTGCAAATGAGTAATAAGTGGAGGGGTTAAAGACAGAGGGATGAAAGGTGCTGAAAGAACAAAGGAGGTTATAAAGGGCAGTTTCAGAGGAGATGGGAAGCAGGTGGTCCTTTAACAGCAGCCTCCTCCAGACTGCCTGACAGGGGTGCTCTCAATCTTTAGGTTGGGCTTGTCCCCGCTGGCTGTGGCCCCCGGCCCCATGCGCTTCTTGATCTCAGCTGCCATGGTCATGAAGGACTGTTCTACATTGGTGGCATTCTTGGCACTCGTCTCCAAGAAAGGGATGGCCAGAGAATCAGCAAACTCCTGTCAGGAAAGGGAGAGGAGAATAAAACATGTTTTCTCTCTAACAGACTGGAAACACTTGGAGCTCTAATGAGTTCTGTATTTGGGCTCTGTGTCCCAGAAGTGCTTTGTTTRAACCAAATGTTGAGGTCTTTAAAAAAAGATGACACAAGATCTTATTGAAACKAGGGATRCATACAATTAATCGACTTATGATTAATTGTYGAATAATGGTTTATTAGATTAAAATTTCTTCCACTTGATTAATTGAAAACATCCGTTTAAACCTTATTTCAAAGTAGTTTTGACTTCATCCAGCAGAGAGCACCGCTGCTCTCAGCTTGGCCCTGTTAAACTGAGCAGAAAGACGTCCCGATGTGGGTGGGACTGCAAATGTGCAAGTCTTATTTAGTTTTATTTGTGACACAACAATAATAATGGACTGCACCAAACTGGAAGGAAAAGTACCGAAGGCTGTACTGGAGCATCAAGCAGTATGATGCTAAAGACAAGAGAGCAGGACGACAGAACAGTAAGCTAACTGTGGCTAACGTTAGCTTCTTCTTGCTCAGTTTAACCCTGTGTGAAAGAACAAAACAAAAAAGTTACAGTCGCTAAAAATATTAACTTGAAGTTACTCTAATCTGTGTGATGTAATCTTTATCTAAAAATATTACCCTGTGTTTAAACTGTAGTTTTTCATCTTCAGTGTTTTACTTGTTTTATTCTTTCTTTTTTCCAACTAGCAACTTAACAGATTCCTGTTTTGTTATGTTTTATAAATATGTCCAAGTTTAATAATGTGAGAGAAATCCRCATTTCTCTGTTCAGTCAGTGTTTAACACAGCTGGCACAATGAAWTGTTAAAATATAATACTGTACTTTTTTAATTTAGTGTAAAACATAGTCCTTCATGTTATAGAAAGACTCTTGATTCAAGAGAAATGTCAGGTTTTTAGGAAAATGGCCGCTTATCAATTAATTGTTAGTCGATTGATAAGACCAATCAACTTTAGGTTAATCCATTAATCGATAACTTGCATCCCTAATTGAAACATTTGTGCTTTRGTCAAAAGGATGCATCCATTCAGCTGGTTGTATGAGTGTCTGCTGCTGGACCATAACAGCTGTGTGTTCTTGTATTTTACCAAATATCTCATGAACCACTGTGCAAATTTTAACAAACCTTGAATTGGATAAAGCATTGTATGTTACAGATACAAATCTGTTTGTACCCTTGTGTTTAGAAGAAAAACTCTGAAAAGTTCACYGACATCAGCTGAAACTTCAGCAACACCCTCATTTCTGAGGATGGGTCCACAATCCGTTAGTCTGTCTCAAGCTCCATGCTACCATCACTCATGGACAAGAGGCCAGATACTTACTTATTTGCTTGAGTCAAAGACTCACCCCGACCCGGAACGAGCATTTTACCWTTTTCTAGTTGAAAACCATGGCCTTGAACTTGGAAGAGCTGACTTATAGCCCAGCTGCAGTGCAMGCTGATGGTCAAGGCCTGAAGACGCCAACAGAACCACATAAAGAAGAGATGAAACCCYGAGGTTCTCAAACCAGACACCCTAATCTCCACTGCACCTTGGGCTCCTGTCCATGAATACCACAAACAGGATCAGAGATTACCAGCCCTGGTCCAAYCCAAACTGAGGATGAGGCTGACTTCATGGACACATCTTCCGCTTTGGTTCTACAGGTACTGATAGCTCTTAAAGAGTAACTTATCCCAAAATTAACTTTTTTTAGCTGATAAACTGTCTAGAATGTGTCTAAAATGTTATATAGTACTGTTTCTTTGCCAATTGTGATATTTTTGTGCATATTTGTTCAAATCTGTAATATTTGGTCTAAATACGTGTTTTTGCTGCTCACATGGGTAGAGCACTGGTACTGCAGGCTAATTTGCATATTTGTTAATGGTTCTCCATGATGATCTCTGTCTCTCTCTGTCTTCCCAATCTTCAGACTGTCTCCTCAAAGCTCGTCAGTGGTTCCCCTACAGTACCAGCCTCGGGAGGGGAAGTTTCTGGTGAAGGTGGGAAGTTCTGTTGGGAGGGCAGGCCACCCWCCTTATTAACAGTAGGTAAATAAGTAGTTTCATTAAAAACCATTTAGTGGTTATTGAGAAAATCTGCTGACAGAGTTGACTCCAAAAAGTYACTGGATAATCTTTAATGTTGCTGGGGATCATGCTCAGCTATCACCACAACAAAGTTTAGCTCRGTATTTGTAAAATACACTTTGGTATAACCGTTTTTGTGTTTYTAAAGCCAGATGACAGTGGTGGTCATCCCAAAAGTTAAGCAGTTATAGATGTACTTCCAACAACGACTTTCAAAGCATTCCAATAAATGTCATCTAATGGTTCATAATCTAATCTGGTAACAGACAGACAAACGTGTGCACAGGTAAAACATTTCTGACGGCCATGCCAGGTGTGTTTCTGGTTTAGTTTTGAGCTGTTGTAAGAGCAGAGCTCACTGGTTAGAAGACGGTAGTCAGAGTAATGGAGAACACCTGGAACTGGAGCTCCACATGATTCAAACTTGTGGATTCTCTCRTTTTGCTCTCATCTAGGGCAGATCTTGTGTTGGTTTGTCCTAGTTTGTATTCTGATTGGTACAACATGAAACATTTGTATTCACTCTTCCACACGACAAACAGACTTGTCACTGTTGGACTAGTTTGTTTAGGTATTTAGGTTGCATTAAAGGGGCAATATCACRTAAAATCAACTTTGAGTTTTATATCATGTTATAATGTTAYACTCTCTTAAAAAACATGCCCAAGGCCTTGCTTTRACTCATTCATGCATGTTTGAGAAATCCTGCWGYGTTTTTAGGAAGCCAYGYTGAGGAGCAAAACGACAGGTGGGGACCAGAAACRCCTTTTGCGACCAGAAATGCCCCTGGGTTGTGTCTTTATGCCGAACTTTCTCATGGCAGGGCACCCCCCTGCTCCATGACCCCGGCAGGTTACGTGCGGACATGGGCGTGACCGAAGTGGTTGGATTTTCTTAAAGAGACAGAGACCTATTTCAAGGCGTTTAGAAACTGTCAAGATGAGAAGTAAAAYGTTTTGGGGATTTTTACAAATATATAGCTCTTTCATAAGCTGAAAATGTGACAGAGTTACTTTATTTTAGTATAAAATTGAAATACAGGCTTGGAAAGCATATAATATCACCCCTTTAAAATGGATTTTAAATGATTGTTAGTTTCTTTGTTTTAACTCTGAGAGCCAGGCTGTGACACTTTATTGCCTGCATTTTGCATGTGAGCAGTAAAACTTATTTTTATTCCATACAGCTAGTTCACATACCTTGGCTGTTGTGTAATCCACTACTTTCTTTGTTGTTAAGTCACACTTGTTGCCCACCAGAAGCTTGTTGACATTTTCACTAGCGTAACGGTCAATCTCCTGAAGCCACTGTTTGACATTGTTATAAGACTCCTGCAAAATGACATCATGAAAACAGAGAATTATTAATACTGATGTTGATCTGTTCAACATGTATGTTTGCTTTAGAGACTGCAGAGTGAGTCTGCTGTACGACAACCATCCCTTAGAGTTTGGTACTTAGTAAATCAGAGCAGGCTGGCTCACCTGATCAGTCACATCATAAACAACTATAATGCCATGGGCTCCACGATAGTAGCTGGAGGTGATGGTACGAAACCTCTCCTGACCTGCAGTGTCCCACTGAAACGCAGCATACAAACAAACACAAAGAGAGGAAAAAGAAGGCATTAGAAAAATGATTTAAAATCCCTTCAATAAATGCATATGGAATGAATAAATGAAGCTTTATTTGTCATTATCTCAGGAAAACTAAAGTGTACAGCTTGTCCCAGTTGTCTGTGCAGGAGTGCAATGGTTTACAGCAGGGCTTTCCAATACAGAAACAGTAATACCAAACACTAAGTACACAAATGGAAACTTGGGACTTTAAAATGAAAACTAAAACATTTTTTTCTCTTTCATTATTTTAGCAAACAGAAACAATTTTGTGAATTCTTTTAGACCTAAAACAGAAAGTGGAGGTAAATTTAAAAGTTTTATTTACACACTTCACACTAAAAGCTACTCAAGGTGCTGTACAAAACTGTACACAATAAACCCACAATATAAAAACATTTCACTCCCCCAACATGAAAAAAAAAAACAAGAGAGAAATGATCCAGTTGAGGAAATGCAGTTAAAACAATGGTCTTATGTAAAACAAACTGGGTCCATATCATTTTATACAGTGTACAGGTCTTCTAAAAAAAATTAGCATATTGTGATAAAGTTCATTATTTTCTGTAAGGTACTGATAAACATTAAACTTTCATATATTTTAGTTTTATTGCACACCAACTGAAGTAGTTCAAGCCTTTTATTGTTTTAATATTGATGATTTTGACAAAAAAGTAAAGAAAAATCAAAAATCTCTATCTCAAAAAATTAGCATATCATGAAAAGATTCTCTAAACGACTTATTAACCAAATCATCTGAATCAATGAATTAACTCTAAACACCTGCAAAAGATTCCTGAGGCTTTTAAAAACTCCCAGTCTGGTTCATTACTCAAAACAACAATCATGGGTAAGACTGCTGACCTGACTGCTGTCCAGAAGGCCATCACTGACACCCAGAGGGTAAGACACAGAAAGACATTTCTGAACCAATAGGCTGTTCCCAGAG
>NW_013953108.1:107304-119225 GCF_001266775.1 Austrofundulus limnaeus
GCATTGAAGCAGTCATTTCTGTAAAAGGATTCCCCACCAAGTATTGAGTGAATAACTGAACATAATTATTTGAAGGTTGACTTTTTTCTATTAAAAACTCTTTTCTTTTATTGGTTGGATGAAATATGCTCATTTTTTGAGATAGGGATTTTTGATTTTTCTTTACTTTTTTGCCAAAATCATCAATTTTAAAACAATAAAAGTCTTGAACTACTTCAGATGGTGTGCAATGAATCTAAACTATATGAAAGTTTAATGTTTATCAGTACATTACAGAAAATAATGAACTTTATCACAATATGCTAATTTTTTGAGAAGGACCTGTATGTAGACATCTGGTCTCGACTGTATGTGAGAACTCACAATCTG
Organism: Austrofundulus limnaeus; assembly: GCF_001266775.1. Taxonomy (NCBI): domain Eukaryota; kingdom Metazoa; phylum Chordata; class Actinopteri; order Cyprinodontiformes; family Rivulidae; genus Austrofundulus; species Austrofundulus limnaeus. The sequence goes on from NW_013953108.1 coordinate 107,674, forward strand.
CAGTTTGATGGTCTTGCCGTCCAGTTCAATGGTCCGAATCTTAAAGTCCACTCCAATGGTGCTGATGTAGCTCTCTGTGTAGGTGTCGTCCTGCAGGAGCAAAGAAACAACTGGATTAACTCAGACTATTAGAAGATGGAGAGAAGGCATGTTTTAACTGGAACAGAGACATTTATACGCTCAAAAACACAAGCAGCAATGACAGGAAGTATGTCATAGTATGTTACTTCCTGTTGAGCCAGTGGGTTGTGACACAGAGAGACAAATACTTACTGCAAAGCGTAGAAGAAGACAAGACTTTCCTACACCAGAGTCTCCAATAAGAAGCAGCTTGAACAAATAGTCACTGAAAAGAGAGAACAGCTTTAAGTAACTGAGCTGATAACATTTTGTCTTTGCAGAAATTTCTGGATCAAGTTTTAGCCATACTTCTTATTAACTTATTGTTTTGTTTAGTGAGGACARGTGGTGTTAACCTCAACAGAAGATGTTAACAAGCAGTGGATGGATTAAGTTGGAGGCTATTCTCAACCTGAACAAAACACATTCCACTATGGAAGCTAAGGCCAGAAAGCCAGACTGGTGCTGTGTAATTACTGGAGCAGAGGTTCATGAAGGCTACGGGGGTCTGCCTGACCCAGAGTTCCTCAGGGCCCTGGATGCTGTTGGGTTGTCTTGTCCTAGCACGCATGCATGCATGCATGCATGCATGCATGCATGCATGCATGCATGCATTCATTCATCTATTTATCCTGTTGCACTGACCCCATACAAAACAATGACTGTCACATAGGGCTGCAGAATGTTAGGAAAACCTGTCATGTGCTTAATACTGCGAGGACAATATGATGTGATAAATAAACAAATACATAAGTATCTAAGGTTTATGTTTGTTCTGGGTTCAGAGAAAAAAAAACCAAATAATTTCCATTTCAGCATGAATTAAAAATATAAAGAGATCCATCCAACTGGTCAAATACATGAAGGGCTCCATTTGTTTGGTGAAAAACTTCAAGCTTCTGTCTGAGTGACAGAACTCATAAATGCAAACTTTTGAGCCATTTATTGCAGTTGATGCAGTTTTTTTGCAACATGCATATTGCACAGGCTCTTATTGGGAGGACGATAAATTTTTGATATATTGTGTCCTACTGTTACACACTTAATATTTATTCAGACCCAGACAGATGTGTGTGTTCCCTCATAAAAAAAAAAGTTACTGAAATAATTTGAAACTGACAAAAGTTTTAAAACAGAAAAAAAACCTGACTAAATCAGAATTATTCAGGTAAGTAAACTAATGAAACTGGCCTTGACAGAAAGGATGGTACTCCTGAAAAAGTTTGAAATAATTTAACCTTATAGGGACATGTTAAATGTATTCTGTAATCTGTCCTAATGAATTTCAGTAAACCAGGTAGAAAAATAAAAAATATATACTGGATATCCTGTCATCATTGAGTGTCTTAAATCTTGTCTGTCAGTCTGCCAGTTTAAAGAGTAACTTACCCCAAAATTAACTTTTTTTAGCTGATAAACTGTCTAGAATGTGTCTAAAATGTTATATAGTACTGTTTCTGTGCTAATTTTGATGTTTTTGTGTGTATTTGTTCAAATCTGTAATATTTGGTCTAAAAAGGTGTTTTTGCTGCTCATATGGGTAGAGCAGTGGTACTGCAGGCTAATTTGCATATTGGTTAACGGCTCTCCACAGTTTCGTCACAGCGGCTGTGTTCTGGTATAAAAGCCTCTCTCTAAGACACGCCCCTGCAGCAGTCAGAGGGTGGAACAGTTAGCAAGCTTAGCATGATCGTCTGTTGACCTTCAGCCTCGGGTGGGGAGAGCTGACTGCTGCGCTGCTCTCTCTCCACACACACACGCACACACACGCGCACACACACACACACACAAACAAACAACCAATCACACACACTCTTAATGAAGGCCCTGTCACACTATGACTAATTAGATAACTTGTCTGACTTTGAAGATGTCTGCACTGAAGACTGAATACAAAAATCAACTGGAAGCCTCTTTTGGATGCATACATACTGCAGTGCTAACTATTAGATCAAATGTTTATATGTTATTTAGTCATAAATATTTTTCATAAGTTGTTTTAAACGTTATAGTGACAATTTAAAGTTTTCAAATAACCCAACGTGCATGTTTTTGGTCAGTGGGAGGAAACTGGAGTATAAAAACTCACGCTGCATGAGGAGAACATGTCAATTCAACTCAGAAAGACCTCAGGCAGGAGGCAAATCTGAAACTTCCTTACTAGTGTTTATCTACCAGAGGGGCACCCCTGAGGGCCTGCTGGGCCTTCAGAGAAGAAATATAGATTTTCACTGTACTTTCTTATCATTTTTAACCAATTTCCTTTTATTTTCTGTTTAAGACTTTGCAGTTGAGAATGAAACTATTTTAAATTCATGAAAATAAAGTCAGGTTTTTCTCCTCATTGGTCAGGACTTCACTGTGATGAAGGCACAGTTGAGTCAAAGGTTTTTCAGAAGAACATTGTTTAATAAATTAACTAATCACAGAGTTGAGACCATAAATGTTTAGCCAAGCTTTTAGGAAGGCCTGTGGGCTGTCCTGTGATATTGTTGGTTCTTGGTGTTCAAAGCACTTATAGCAGACATAACTGTGGTGAACAGCTGTTAGCATCACTGTTTTGAAGGCGAACTTTCAGAGAACAAAATTATATTAAACATTAAAAAAAAGTCCAGCAATGGAACTGAATACAAAGGTGGTGAAAGGTGAAAAGGACTCCAGAGCATCCCTGACATGATGGGACATTTAATCCTGTTTGGTTTGCAGTTTGAGTGGAGACAGGACTGTTCATCTCACAGACACACAACCCTTCTGACCAATTTCAGTTTCTGTTTTCTGCACACATGAATGCAGTTTCTGATAAAAACAGTTGTGTTTGTCCAGGTATGTATTTACCACCACAGAGACAGAAAAAGTTAGTTAGATTCCATCTATGCATAAAGCCACATTAGCTGAAAAATATTTAGATTTTCATGACAAGACATGAAAACTTCTTGGTGCATTCAAGAACAACCTGTAAATTCAATAATCCACACTCAAATGATCCCCCCCCCCCCCAAAAGTAATAAAATTCAAGTGAAGGACTAATATACACTTTAGGTACAATTTGACAACTTTCAATAATACAATCGTAACTTGTTTCGAAACAACATTTTGCTGAAACAGCAGTAAATTAATATTTACAGTACATTTTTTTAAAAAGCTCTAAAATAATCATAATTTCAATCAGCACACTTTGCCTCCATCTGGTTTGTTAGCACCCACAGCACATATCTTTTAATCGTTGTTTTGTTTTACTGAAACACATTTAACTTAAAAAAAAAAAGAACCAGATCAAGTTTCCAACATCATTACTGCTTCACTGGTTCAAAACGTTTTGAAGTATTTCATTAGTTCAGAGCATTTAAATAAAACTTTATAAAATACCTGAAGTAACATTTTACCACCGTATTCTGTAATTTATACTTATTTTGTTTTTAATCTGAAATGAATTACTGCGTAATAATAATAATAATAGTAATAATAATAATAATAACAATAATAATATAGTCTTATGTAGGGCTTTTCAAGGCCCTCAAACATGTTTTACAATTCCATGCATCATTCATTCACACACTGATGGTAACAGCTGCACTGGGACAGACAGGGAAGGTGGATGAAGTGTCTGGCCCAAGGACACAACAACTGAGAWGGCTGGAATTGGGGATTGAACCAGCAGCCCACTGGTTACAGGACCCCCCCACCCCCTCCACCATAGATGCCCCAGGGTAAGTGTGTGAGCATTTAAAATAAATGTCTCACTCCTGTTAACAAATAATTTAGTTGTAGTCCTGGTGCCATATCTGATATCTTCTAACAATCGTTTAATTAATTTTAATATGTAATGATAATCATTTATTCATACAAAGGTTTATTGCTGGCTTGGGATTAAAACTGTGTCCAAGCTTCAGCCCTGCTCTTGCTTTGGCTTCAGTTGGCCACCAGAGGTCCTTGTCTGCCTTTTTCTGTTAAATTAGAAGGAAAGCTTCAGCTGCCCATCAATAATAAATGCACAAATGAGAAGTGTTTACTGCAAGATGTTGCAGTGGAAAAGAGCAACAAATAAAACAAGTGGACTTTAGAAGCTAACAAACAAGACTGAAGTGATGTTTGCTCAGAGCAACACAGGGCTGGGCAATTATCCATCCATTATATCTGCTTCTTCCTTTCAGGGTCACTGTGATCCTATCCAGCAGTGACAGTGTGAGTGAGGGGCAGGGCACACCCTGGACAGGTCTCCAGTCCATCACAGGGACACAGAGAGACAACTGAGACAAACAACCATTCATACTCTCACTCACACCCAGGGAAAATGAGACTTACCACGAAGACACGAGATCAATATCATTATAAAATACGTCTGATAGAACGATGATCATCTCACTAAACTTTGATCCAGAACCACACGACATTCTGGTCCAGATAATCAAGTTTCAATCAACTAACTCTCTCACTCTATGGTCAGCTAACACCAAGCTGCTGAGTAACAAGCAGCAGTTTCATGTTTCACCACCTGCTTCAGAACTGCTTCAAAATAAAAAAAGAAACTGACATGAAACGCATTATTTTTCAGCCATAATCGTCCACTATAATAACATGACTTGCATATTATGCTCCAGCTGAAGGATCAAACTGTTACATTTCAGCCACATCTGTTTCAGGCCCCACAGCAAAGATGGGCAATAATCTTTCTGCCTGTGTCTGTTAGCTAAAAAAAAAAGTGAAAAGAATTGTTTGTGGAACAAGTTTTACGAACTACATGCAGCTGAAAGAGAGAGGCTGGGGTAAACATCAGGAAAGGAAGAGTCTAGAAGGAATTCAGGGAACAGAAGGAAACAAAGAGGGAAACCATCCAATCAGAGAAGAGTTGTTTACATATTGACACACAACACTGAACAACAGGATTTAATGTGTGGAGTTACACACATGGCTGGGTGACTGTGTGCACCTCTGAGATGCGTGTTATCTCCAGTTAAAACAACAATAATAAGGTGCTAGAAGTTAATTTGAGGTAGTTGCAAGTAACAAACACTGAAAGTGACATCTCGCGATATTTCACGAGATTCTGGGTTTGACTAAACCGGATACAACTTTCATTTAACATAAGACGATAAAACTATAGCATATATGCATTTCCTCCAGCTAATATCTGGCTTTTAGTTATTAAATGAAATAAAGCAGTCCGTGTGAACAATGTGTAAGAAAATAAAAACTTCAATGTGAAACTCAAACTAAACCCGAGCAGCTGGTGTCGGTGGAGCTAACCCTCGGTTTAATACCGGACCTGCTGAGGTAAACAGTCTGCAGCAGCTCCTCGGAACCAGTGTAATCAGGTGAAAGGTTCTGATATTGGACCAAAAAGGACACGGAGGAGAAGGAGAAGTCGTCAGCTGAGTTGACGTTTGGAGCAAACCATTTTGTTATTTACATGAATAAATCAGCTGTCTGCGCAGCATGACTCACATGAGTAAAACACTTTATAAACACACAGAACAGGAGCAACGTTGTTATTGAGCATTTAAAGTAAAACTTACTATTCAGGATTCATTTTTCACTGTAGACGTGTTTTGTTGGTGAGTGGACTCGTCCTTCCTGTACTACGGCAGAAAAAGATGACTCGGACAGCAGCTCCGTATCTGAGACACCTCTTGGTTAAAAACCGTCTGTCCTGCTGCTCTCTGATCCTTCCACTTAATCTACCTTTAATTTGAGTCGATTTAGGAAGGCTTATACATACTATCTTCACTTTCTCTGGTCAATTTCCTTCTTTTTTTTTCCTACCTTTCAGCTCGCTGTTCATTAAACCTTCCCACTCAGTGCGCATGTGCGGAAGTGACGACAGATGATGTGTCACTACAGGATGAGCTCCTCCTCCTTCGGTAGGTATGGCAAGCTATTTTAGCATAATATCGGGTTCGTCTGACACCTCTAATTAAAGGGCACTTGACTTAAAGGAAAAAATGTAAAAAAAAAAAAAAATAAGAAATACTCTGACTTCTATTGTTTTCCCATCAAGAAGACAATATTTGGTTAAAAACTATGATGATCTCTCTAAAAAATTTGAACCAAATTCTTTTCCACTCCCACAAAAAGTAAAAGAAGTACACTTCAAACTAATATATGATAAATATCTTGTAAGGACTTTTTACAAAAGGAATTCAACACGACCAATTACTGTGTGTTCTGTGAATCAGATATTGAGACTGCAGAACACCTCTTTTTTCACTGTAAAGATATAAACGTATTTTTTTTTTTTGAAAAACTTTCAAGACTGGATCCTGGATAAAAAAAAAAAAATCTATTCCACCCCTAAGTTTTGATAGCAACAGGGGATAGAGAAACAATTTAGGGTAATAACAATTTAATCCTTTTAACTAAATTTTTCACACACAAATGCCGGTTTTTAAAAATCACCCAATTATTTAAAATCTCTCTAAAGAAAGTTGTTTCATTTAAGGAAGTTCTGGCACGGTGTAACAACAATGAAGCTCAATTATTGCACCAATACATTGACAATATAACCAAATAACTAAAAGTCCTCTTGTGATAATTTTTAAAATTTTTATTAAGCACTGTTATTGTCTTCTTTTTCTCTTTATTATATTGTTCCATAACTCAATTTTCCGCTCAGTTTTATGTTAAACTGTATAGCCTTGTATGTGAATTATACCTTGTTTTATTGTGTTTTTGAATTCATAAAATAAATTAAAGGGCAGCGGGGTAGGTGGGTGAGGGTATTTTTCAGGCACATAGTTCAGTTCTACACCACAACCAATTAACTATTTTATCTCCAGTTGTTACAGTTGTTATGAAAATGCTGCATATATCAAAATAAATTTGATTTTGCATARTCTATCTAAATGCCTTGGTCTCTGTCTCTTTAAGAGCCACAGCCTCGTACCATTTCAGACACTTCCACTTCAGCACATCTTCACAACAATGCTTCAGGAGGGGTGTTCTGTGGATGGGAGCTCAGCTGCAGACTGAGCTCCTCCAGGGAGGAGCTTTGCAAAAATAGGCGGAGCTTTGTACCAGCAAGTGTTCAGGCAGCTCCATATGACGACCACAGGAGATTCAAGGATTTCTCAAACATGCATGAGCGAGTCAAAACAACACTCTGGGCATATTTTTGATGGGGGAACGACACTATTAGATGCCATAGAGTTCAAAATATCTATTTCCCATAAAAACACCCCCTGCATTTAAAAATTCTAAATATCTGAAAATAAGTTTAACTACATTTTGGCTATACTGAATGGTAATTTAAAATACCTCTGCATTTGCATTTGACTATAGTCAGAAGAACAATTCAAGACATGTTCAATTATATTTTGACAGAGAAAAATGCCTTTGAGATTCAAGCTACAGAGATAAATATTATTTATTATGTTAGAAATGGACCTCTTTAGTCTTGGGTAGGGCAAGAAACTTAACATCCAGTTACATCCAGTAAATGCATCTAATTTTTTTATATTTGTAGAAGGGCATTAACTCTTTCATGTTTTTTGCCTGTTAATGAAACATTTAAATTGAAGATAAAGAACTGCAATTTCTCATGCCCTTGGTTTTATTGTAGATGTTCAAATGTACGAACATTTATAAATACAAAACTGAACCGATTAACAAACATGTTCAAGGCACAAGGTGAAACAAAGAATAAAGGGAAAAGAAAAAGAAAACAAAATAGAAAACAAAAAAAAACTCACATTCAGACAGTTGTGTAACTACCATCAGAAATCTTAATTACCAAGTTATCAGACGCATTTAATATTGAATATGCTTTCATACAAGTCTTTTATTTAAAGGCAGATAATTTTCAACAAGGTGTCTTTAAACCTAATGAAATTAGACTTTAGATTTTTCCATTGTTTATTTGTGAGTCCTCCAAGGTCATCCCAAATATTGTGTTGCCCAGACTAAGCGTGTCTGGATTTTAGTACAAAGTCAATCCTGGAAGTCCTCCCAAAATTGTGTCGCAAAGATGGTCCATCGTTTCAATGTCTGACTGATGGAAAATACAGTTCCTATGATCAATGTTGAATCTCACACGCAGCATTTCATTGGACGGATAAATTTCATTCAATTACAATGCACTTCCATTACTTTTGGACTTACAGGAAATTTCAGGTATTGGGTCCTAATTTTTTTAAACTTTTGAACAGAGGAGACCATAAGTTTGGCATGCAGGTTGCTACCTGCTTCTGAACCCTGGTCTCCAACCAGGGGTCAGCTGTCTGAAAGTCCCACCGAGACTGGAAGTTGCTGAAGCAGGTCAGAATTCTGCTGATGAGGAAGGAAGAGCTGCACTTTTTTATAACTCCTTCACTCCAACTTCTCTTCAAACTGAAAAATACCTCTAGCAGTTTAAAAAAGGCCTTTTTCTTAAGTTAACTGTTTTGTCTGAAAATCAAAAGAAATAAATATGTTCAAATTGACAATGTTTGGTGGTGAGGTGGAGCCAGAATGCAGACAGGCTCAAAAATAATAATAAAAAAACATTTTATTAAAGAAAAACACAGACGTGGCGGCAAAAAAACAAACAATAAGCTCTTGAGCACACGTGGGGAACAAAGATGAGACCAAACAAGGAACGGACGAGGAAGTGGAGAAAATGAGCCAATAATAAAGCAACAGGTTAAGTGGAACGTGGAGACAGCTGGGAGGTGACAAAGTACAGAGAGGTGAGTGAGAATGATCAGGAAAGAACTGGAACAGACTGAGGAACGAGATGAGCATGAGAAACACAAGATGGCACCAGAGGGAGACAGAGCACAAGACATCAGATCCTCACAAAACTATCAAAACAAGATGTTTATAATCGTTGTTATAATTACTTGTCACACAGCAAGCAACAATAATAATGCATGAGATGTAACAATGAAATAAAAGATTAAAGTAAAGTGTGAACATTTTGTCAGCAAAGCTGGTTTAAATGTGGGACAGTGAGTCTGAAGGAAACATTGAACAGTATCTATGTCAAAAGTAGCTTAAAAGTTTAGTTCTGTGAGGAAGCTGGACCTCAGGATCAGAAGTCACTGTCAGGAGAGTGCTCCATGCTACACAATCTGGTTCACAGAGATCAGTGTTGAGATCCTTCTACCATGAACAACACCTGGAAACTGGACAGGTCTATCACTGAGGACAGACCTGCAAAGAAGACCAGGGGACACAGAGGAAACAGTAAGCTTTGGTCAATGGGCCATTTTAATTTGCAGCCGATAGGTATCGGAAGTCCAAGCAGATTGCAGCTCGAGTGGTTGCTGAGGCAAAAATTCAGGTGTGGGAGGAGTTTGGAGAGGCCATGGCAAAAGACCTCTGTATGGCTTTGAGGCAATTCTGGTCCATGATCCAGAGGAAAGCGGTTAGCCACCAACACTATTTATGGTGGGGATGGTGCGCTGCTGACCTCAACTCAGGATGTTGTGGGTCGGAATACTTCGAAGACCTCCTCAATCCTACCGGCACATCTTCCCATGAGGAAGCAGAGCCTAAGGACCCTGGGTCGGACTCTCCAATCTCTGGTGTCGAGGTCACTGAGGTGGTTAAAAAACTCCTTGGTGGCAGGGTGCCGGGGGTGGATGATATTTGCCTGGAGTTACTTAAGGCTCTGGATGTTGTGGGGTTTGCTTTGTTTGACGTGACTCTACAATATTGCGTGGACATCAAGGGGGCAGTTCTCCTGGATTGGCAGACCGGGGTGGTGGTCCCCCTATTTAAAAAGGGGGACCACAGAGTGTGTTCCAACTATAGGGGGATCACACTTCTGAGTCTCCCTGGTAAGGTCTATTCAAGGGTTCTGGAGAGGAGGGTCCGTCAGATAGTCAAATCTCGAATTCAGGAAGAGCAGTGTGGTTTTGTTCCTGGTCGTGGAACACTGGACCAGCTCTACACCCTCAGCAGGGTCCTGGAGGGTGCATGGGAGTCCAACCAGTCTACATGTGTTTTGTGGATTTGGAGAAGGCGTTCGACCGTGTCCCTCAGGGACTCCTGTGGGGGGTACTCCAGGAGTATGGGGTACCAGGCCCATTAATATGGGCTGTTAGGTCCCTGTACGACCGGTGCCAGAGCTTGGTCCGCATTGCCGGTAGTAAGTCGAACTTGTTACCGGTGAAAGTTGGACTCTGCTAAGATTGCCCTTTGTCACTGATTCTGTTCATAACTTTTATGAACAGAATTTCTAGGAGCAGCCAAGGTGTTGAGGGGATCCTTTTTGGTGATCTTAGGATCACATCTCTGCTTTTGCGGGTGATGTGGTCCTATTGGCTTAATCAGATCGTGATCTCCACCTCTCACTGGAGCAGTTCGCAGCCGAGTGTGAAGCGGCTGGGATGAGGGTCAGTCCTCCAAATCCGAGACCATGGTCTTGAGCCGGAAAATGGTAGAGTGCCTTCTCCGGGTTGGGGAAGAGGTCCTGCCCCAAGTGGAGGAGTTTAAGTATCTCGGGGTCCTGTTCACGAATGAAGGAATAATTGTTATGATTTGTGTCTGTGTTAATGTTTGTTTTCTGTCGTCATCTGTTTTCTTCCTCCTCTCTGCTTGTGCTCCAGCTCCGCCCACTCACACCTGATCCTCATGTTTCTCCCCCAGGTGTTTCCTGTTTGTACTCATTAGTTTCTCCTTTATATTCTATTCTCTGTCTTCAGTCTTTGTCAGGTCTTTGTTCTCTGTTATGTTGTTCCTGTTCATGTCATTATCTCAAGCTATACCTAAGTATCTTGTTTGCTGCCACGCCAGTTTTTTAATTTTGTTTAATAAAGCACTTTTGTATCTTTTTTTGCCATGATCATTTCAGTTCTGCACTTGGGGTTCTAACCAACCTAGCCCTTCATAACAAGAATGGAGAGGGAGATCGACAGGTGGATTGGTGCTGCATCTGCAGTGATGCGTACCGGTCTGTCGTGGTGAAGAGAGCTGAGCCAGAAGGTGAAGCTCTCTGTTTACCAGTTGGTCTACGTTCCTACCCTCATCTATGKTCACAAACTTTGGATAGTGACCGAAAGAACAAGATTGCGGATACAAGAGGCTGAAATAAGTTTCCTCTGCAGGGTGTCTGGGCTCTCCCTTAGAGATAGGATGAGAAGCTCAGTCATCTGGGAGGGACTCAGAGTAGAGCCGCTGGTCCTCCACRTCAAGAGGAGCCAGTTGAGGTGATTCATCTGGTTAGGATGCCTCCTGGACGCCTCCCAGCTGAGGTGTTCCAGGCATGGCCCACTGGGAGGAGACCCAGAGGAAGACCCAGGACATGCTGGAGGGACTATGTTTCTCAGCTGGCCTGGGAACACCTTGGGATTCCCCCAGAGGAGCTGACCCATGTGGCTGGGGAGAGGGAAATCTGGGTCTTAAATTCACATATTGAAGTAATTTAAATATGCATGTAAATAACATGGCGGCACGGTGGCTCAGTTGGTAGAGCTGATGCCTCTCAGCAAGAAGGTCACCAGTTCAAATCCCAG
>NW_013953108.1:122311-126693 GCF_001266775.1 Austrofundulus limnaeus
ATAATAATAATAATAATAATAATAATAATAATAATAATAATAAAAAACGGAACAGATACAATAGGGTTCCATGCTCCGATGGAGACATGGAAACGCTGCTGCTTTGCAGCTGCGTTACCCTGCTTCCTCGGGCTTGGACCCCTAATAATAATAATAATAATAATAATAAAAAACGGAACAGATACAATAGGGTTCCATGCTCCGATGGAGACATGGAAACGCTGCTGCTTTGCAGCTGCGTTACCCTGCTTCCTCGGGCTTGGACCCCTAATAATCAATGTTTACATTGACAGACATTGGCCCTTGGCTTGGACCAAATTAAAAATTTGGCTCCCTTGTGTAGCTGAGTTTAACATTCCTGCTTGAACTCTTTCAGCATTTTCTGCCTTTGTCAGCCATACTTTAATCAATTCAAACTTTTGTGCCACTTTCTTGTTGTTTGAACAAATTCCATCATATGTTGTGCTCTGTTCAGCCTCTCTTTGCTAGTTAAACCTTTTCTCCTCATGCAATTCTTCTCTACATCCAGCATTTTTTACATGTTTGTTTTTGTTATGCTGCTTCTCATTTTCCATTTATTGCTTTAAGTAAATTTTAGCTCTTCAAAATCAACTCACATTGACAGCTCAACATTTAATATAGGTCAGCTTTTGTTTAGCTTTTCCAGCAGCTTTCAGCAACATCATTAAACCCTCACCCTGTAGTTTTGCAGGATGCAATTTATTTAATTTAGCTTAAAAGTTAGAAAACTGCCMTGAGAAAACTGCACTGTATGAGCTTGTTCTTTAGAGACAAATAAGAATTGGTCTGTCATTGATTGGCAGGACATTTTTAATGCAGATAAGATTGTAAAATGGGCTGTATGTAGTCCTCAAGCCTCCAGTTTGACGTGGGCCTCAGGGGTCAGTTTGGAGGGTTCTGCATTTGTTCTTAATAGTCTGAAACAGTGATGACCTGTCCTGGTACTCAAGGACCACTGTCCTTCACATGTCAGATGTCCCTCTGCTTTGACACACCTGACTGGAATGGTTGACTGACTAAAAGACTTCTGCAGAAATTGAAGACCTGCAGAAGAGAAAAAACTAAAACATGCAGCATATAGTCTACATGGACCAGGACTGAGCACCACTGATCTAAACATGGAGCCATGATATCTGCCAATCAAGATACAGAAACTGGAACACTCTACTGATTTTACTACATTTTGTGATTTTATTTTTTATTGTTTGCATCTGTGTTTCTTGTTGTTTGGCAAAGAAATGAGCTACAAGTGTTAGAATGCTTCTAGTTTTATTCAGATTAAATGCAGAAGTGACTAAAATAAGACRAGTCATGCCTGAGTTTACATTTCACACACACTTCTTTTCTCTCAGAATCTTGTTGATCCATGGTAGGAATTCAGAAAGATCTGTGTAGACATTAGGCTTATTTGGGTAGTCACAATTTGCATAATAGTTGAAAGACACAACCCCAACAGCTTTCCCTTGGCACACGAGAGGCCCACCAGAGTCACCCTGTGGAGAAGAGGAATGTGACTAAGTTTGTTTGACATTTAGCACATGCTGTTTGCACCACTTATACACTAACAGAAACATACCTGACAGAATCCCTGGTATGTTTTATATCCRCCAGCACAAATCACTTTGGAAGGAAGGTAACCCCACTCCTTTTTGCAGATATTTGGATTAATGATGGACACATTCACCACTCTCAGATCATCAACATTAGACGAGAAGGTTGAAATCCGTCCCCATCCAGCCACAGAGCATTTTTCATTTTCTTTCAGGTTCATCTTAGATGTTGGAAGTGGAACTGCTCTTATTCTGTTGCTTTGATGCACTCTCCCAGACAACTGAAGACACAAGATAGAATTAAAAAATACATATTTATGTATTTTTACGCAATTAACTGTAAAGTATTGAAGCATATAATAGTACAGAATAAATTTTGGATCAACATGTAAAGGAAATCGACTGGCCTACAGTTCCTTTGGTGCTGCTAGTCAGTTTCTGTGTTGGTTGTAACTACAATAAAATCTTTAAGATTCATCAAAATCTATCAAGTTGTTCATGAGATATTAACAGACCAAATCAACTCTGATAGTTGAAAAGAGTGACTCTCAGCTACCTATATACCATATTATAGCACAATATCTGTAAACATAGCTGAGTTACAATAATTTTGTGTTCATTAAAGTTATCACACGAGTGGTAAATATATACTTACTTTAAGAAGCATTATGTCATCACCAAGTCCAGGCTTTCTGTAAGTTGAGGGCTTGCATTTATAGTCAATATTTTTTAATAATCTATTCGACACCTTGAGATTGTGGCTTCCCAGAAGAATTTGATGTATCGGTGATTCTCTAAAGAATTGATGATTGAAGGATTATTAGTGTTTTTTCTGACAAATATCTTTAACTTTTATCAATTAAAAATGTAGACAGAAAGAAAAGCAGACTGGAAACTCACGGTTCATCACAGTGTGCAGCAGTGACCACAAAGTCCTCTGAGATGAGAAATCCTCCACACTGATGAAAATTACTTTTGTTTTGTATTGAGACCATGTACTGCATTGAGTTCTTTGGAGCTATTCCTCCATGTATGATCTTAAACCCATGGACTGTAAAAGATAAAAAAGCAAATGTAAGTGACACATTTTAAAGTTTGAAACTAAGACATTAACTTGGGTTTCTTACCGGTTTKTCCGAGACACAGCAGAAAGTGGAAAACCAGGAGTTTGCCCAGACCATGCATGATGCTGAAGGTTCTAGCTTGTGCTCACAGAAGTGGTAAAGTRGGCCTTTTTAAAGCCAGCTTTCTTGCTGGTTAACAATGTTATCTAAAACAATCTATATAAACTCAACATGTGACCACATCCTTTGAAAAACGTTTGCATCTTTGCAAYATTTATCATCTTTCTTAATCTCTGAGCCCACAACAGGCTGACRCAACTCTGGTCATCTATGAGTTACCAGTAAGTTTCCCACAGTCAGTGACATGATTTATATTTTTAGTAAAAGTGCCTGTGCCATCAAATTTTCTTGATAAATGTGAATGTGTGATTGTAAAGGTAACATTAGTAGTTAACAAAGTACCATGAATAAAAATGATCAGACTGAGATAAAGAGTTATTCAGATAYACCGTTACAAACGTCCATTAAAAAAGGTTCTGTTTTGTGATGACAAAGAGGAACACCTGCACGTTAACAGACTATTGCTACTGTGGCAGCTTGGGGACTAGAGTTTTTTTTTATGCTGAATTGTATACATTTTTTTGGTTACAACACCACCTTGAGACTTTCAGAAGACTTTCATCAGACACATCAGCTCGGTGGACAACAACGTCAGGTTTACCAGAGAGGAAGCCAACGACAACRAGTTGTGTTTTCTGGACTGTTTGGTGAACTTGGAAAGAGATGGAAGGCTCAAAATTAAAGTTTAGAAGAAACTCACACAGATCAGTACCTTCTGTTTGACTCTCACCATCCAYTGGAACACACTTCATTCATTAGAATTTTACATCATTGGGCCCAACATGTCCCCACAAAGACAGAAGAAAAGGACAAGCCACAGAAACACATCGAAGATGCTCTTCAAACCTTTGGATGTCCTGATTGGGCTGCCATGCTTGTAAGCTTTAACAGCTTCACGGGGCTCGTAGGCAGAAACCAGGAAAGACTCGTGCACAATCTGAAACCAAAACAAGAACAGGGTTTCTTTACAGGGAGTGGGGGTTGAGACTGGATCTTTCTGTGGACAGATAAAGGGTTAAAAGGAGCCAGGGARGAGTAATTTTAATTATTAAAAATAAATTGTGTCACAGAGTCAACTGTCCACCCTGTCACTCCAACATACCCTGTAAGGCCACATTATGTAATAACGATGCATTATGTAAAAATGTAATAAACCCGGGCTTCAAAAAGTAATAAAACTGCAGTAAAACCGCATTATGTAATAATTGATGCAAAATGTAATAAAAGTCTTTTACACATGTTGTAATACTGGCAGCCAAATTATGTAATAACAATATTACATTTTGTAATACAGCCATATTATGCAATAATATCATTACATGTTGTAATACTCACAGCTGCATTATGTAATAATAATACGTTTTGTAACATTCACAGCCACATTATGTAAAAACATCATTACATTTTGTAATATTGGCAGCCAAATTATATATTAACATTTTTTGTCCCTTCAGTAGAAAACGAAACCAAATATTAGTTTATTTAGTTTATTTATTTCTTCATCATCAGTGACTTTTTAAGTGAAGAGAAAATAGAGACAGAGAGAAAAACAGAGAGAGAGAAAAACAGAGAGAGAAGTAATTAGAAAGATAGAAAGATTGAAATAGCGATTAGAAGTATATTAAAT
>NW_013953108.1:131548-136271 GCF_001266775.1 Austrofundulus limnaeus
GAGTTTTGGACAAGCTGAAGGCGAGTTAACTGTTTCTGGTTAAGACAGGTGAACAAGCTATTACAATAATCTAAACGGTTAGAAATGAAAGCATGAATTACCATTTCCAAGTCTGAAGTGGACAGCAGGGGTCGGAGTTTTGAGATGTTCCGAAGCTGAACATCCCATCACTTCATCACTAGATCACSTCACTACATCACTAGATTGTCTGGGCCTTTCTCTCTCTCCAGACTATTAGATAGAATAAAACTGKGAAGGTTTCTCTGTCCAACAGTTTTCAAAATAAAATCAGACATCAGTCTGTCTACCTCTTGTTGGACCTGGTCTGAAATAACAAGAGATTATTTAATATTATAAAAGCATAATCTAAATTGGCCTGATGGTGACTTTCTGACCTTTTGTTATTGTCAAGTAGGAAAAGAGGAAGTCACAAAGAAGCTTGCTCCTTCCGAGAGTTCACCGTCTGAAAAAAGGAACCTGGTGCTGTTGTGAAGCCTTAGCTGTTAAAGAAAAGAATAATGTTGTAAGCCTTTGTCATAATGTGAAGTTGTTTTGCTCAGATTCACACACGTTCAGCAGATAGAAAGTTCAGCACCCTAATTACRCAGGTAATACCTTATGGTCACACATTTGGAAAAACACTGATACACAATTGAAGAAGCGCTCCATCCTCCGTAACGGAGGAGCCAAGACTACTTAAGCTTGTGCATTTYCTTTCTCGAGGTCTGCATTGGCAGACTGGGGTGGTGGTCCCCCTGTTTAAAAAGGGGRACCACAGAGTGTGTTCCAACTATAGGGGSATCACACTTCTGAGCCTCCCTGGTAAGGTCTATTCAGGGGTCCTGGAGAGGAGGGTTCGCCGGATARTCGAATATCGGATTCAGGAAGAGYAGTGTGGTTCTGGTCCTGGTCGTAGAACACTGGACCAGCTCTASACCCTCAGCAGGGTCCTGGAGGGTGCATGGGAATTCACCCAACCAGTCTACATGTGTTTTGTGGACTTGAAGAAGGTGTTCGACCATGTCCCTCTGGGACTAATGATATGATACTAAATAATGATGGTTCCACATAGTTGAGAAACACTACATGTACTACAGTAGTTTTCTGACWGAAGTACAAATCTGGGTAATCTCAAATCAAATTTGCTTAGTCTTTTTTGTTAATAAATCCTATGGAGACTTTATTGGTAACAGTGAGTAGTAATTTACACATTAATACACAGTGGTTCTCACAGAGTTTCTCAAAATCTTTTCCTCTGCACCATGGTTTAAAGTACTTTCCATTTGGTGCCAAGATCATCATTTGCTTGAACAACTGATCTTTCTGAATATTTCAGATTTTTAGCTTTACCTCACTGTTCATCTTCCAGTAGTGAGTTAACTGATTTACTTTGTAAAACACAAAGACAAAACTTACTTGTGTATACCTCTAGGGATTCTGATTATACCCCACCGCAGAATTGCCACCTTAACATGGTGGATGGGTTTGAGTACCCACGTGATCCCAGGGGCTATGTTGTCTGGGGCATTAGCCCCTGGTAGAGTCTCCTATGGCAAACAGGCCTTGGGGGAGGGGTCAGACAAAGAGCAATTCAGATCCCTTGATGAGGAAACATCACTCATATCAGGAAACCTCGCCCAGAATAGGGAAACCGGGCACCTTCCTGGAGCCAAGCCTGGGGAGGGAGCTCACCGGTGAGCACTTGGTGGTCAAGCCTTGGCTCCTGGGACTCGGCCGGGCAAAGCCCAAAAGGACTACAGGAGGCCATCCCCACGTGGACCCACCACCCGTGGGGAGGACCATGAAGGTTGGGTGAGATGCATGCTGGACAGCAGGTGAAGGAGGGTCCCTGGTTGTGCCGATTCCTGGCGACAAAGACTGGCTYYAGGGACATGGAACATRACCTCATTCACAGGTAAGGAGTTGGAGCTTGTGGGTGAGGTTGAGCATTACCAGCTAGATCTAATTGGGCTCACCTCAACACAGCTTGGGCTCTGGAACCCAACTCCTGGAGAAGGGCTGGACTCTCTCCTACTCTAGAGTTGCCCAGAGAGAGAGGCAACAGGCAGGTGTGGGGATACTCACAATCCCCTGGCTGTGTGCCTCAGTGTTGGAGTTTACTCCGGTGGACGAGATGGTTGYCTCTATGCGGCTTTGTGCTGCAGAAGGGAAGGTTCTGACTGTTGTTTGTGCTTATGTACCAAACAGCAGTTCAAATTACCCGGCCTTTTTGGAGTCCTTGGATGGTGTCCTGGAAGGGGTGCCATCTGGAGACTGCCTCGTTCTGCTGGGTGACTTCAATGCCCACGTGGGCAATGACAATGTAATATGGAAGGGGGTGACTGGGAGGAGCAGYCTCCCTGATCTGAACCTGAATGGTGTTCTGTTATTGAACTTCTGTGCCAAGCATGGGTTGTCCACCATGTTTGAATATAGGGTGGTCCATAAGTGTACTTGGTACCAGGCCACCTTAGGCCAAAGGTCGATGATCGATTTTGTAATCATGTCGTCGGACCTGCGGCCTTATGTCTTGGACACTCGGTTGAAGAGAGGGGCAGAGCTGTCAAATGATCACCACCTAGTGGTGAGTTGGATCCAGTGGCGAGAGAGGCTGCCGGACAGACATGGTAAACCCAAACRTATAGTAAGGGTGAACTGGGAATGTTTGGCGGGGCTCCCTTTCCATGCAATCGTCAAATCCCACCTCCGGGAGAGTTTTTCACATGTCCCGCGGGAGGTCGGGGACATGGAACTCAAATGGGCCATGTTCAGGGCCTCTATTGCAAATGTGGCTTCCAGGAGCTGTGGCCTGAAGGTCATAGGTGCCTGTCGCAGCGGCAACCAAAAGACCTGTTGGTGGACACCAGCGGTGATGAAGGCTGTCAGGCTGAAGAAGGAGGCCTTCCAGATTTGGCTTTCTCGGAGGACTCCTGAAGCAGCTGGCAGGTACAAGGTGGCAAAGAGGGTTGCAGCTTCGGTGGTTGCAGATGCWAAAACTCGGGTGTGGGAGGAATTTGGGGCCATAGAGAAGGACTTTCAATTGGCCTCGAGGAGATTTTGGCAAACCGTTTGATGACTGAGAAAAGGAAAGCGTTCCCTGTCCCAGGCTGTACTTGGCTTGGGTGGGGAACTGTTGACCAGGACTGAGGATATTGTGGGGTCGTGGAAGGAACACTTTGAGGATCTCCTGAATCCACCCTTCATGTCCACCTTTGAGGAGGCAAGAGTCTGAAGACTCAGGGGAAGACGAGTCCATTACCATGGCAGAGGTCACCGAGGTAGTCAAAAAGCTCCTTGGTGGCAGGGTGCCAGGGATGGATGAGATTTGCCCAGAGATGCTGAAGGCTCTGGATGTTGTGAGGCTGTCATTGTTGMCACATCTTTTCAACATCACATGGAGGACCGGGACAACTTCTGTGGAGTGGCAGACCGGGGTGGTGGTTCCCATTTTTAAAAAGGGGAACCAGAGAGTGTGTTCTAACTATGGTGGGATCACACTTCTTGCCCTACTCGGRAAATTTTACTCCAGGGTGTTGGAAGGGAGGGTCCAATTGATTGTTGAACCTCAGATTCAGAAGGAGCAGTGTGGCTTTCTTCCCGGGCGTGGAACAGTGATCTTTACATTTGCAGAGTTGCTAAGGGGGTTATGGGAGTTTGCTTCTACTGTGTACATGTGTTTTGTAGGCTTGGAGAAGGCTTATGACCATGTTCCTCGAGGCATTCTGTGGGGCGTGGGGGGGGGGTGCTGCGGGAGTATGGGGTGTTTGGGTTGATAGTAAAAGCGATCCAGTCCCTACATAACCAAAGCAGGAGCTGTGTTCGCATTCTTGGCACAATGTCGAGCTTGTTCTCAGTGTGTGTTGACTCCGCCAGGGCTGTCCCTTGTCTCCAATCCTGTTTGTAGTGTTTATGGACAGSATCTCAAGGTGCAGTTGTGAAGAGGAGGGTGTCTGGTTTGGGAAACACAGGGTCTCATCTCTGCTGTATGAAGATGATGTGGTTCTGTTGGCATCTTCAAACTAAGAACTTCAGCGTGCACTGGGGCGGTTTGCAGCCGAGTGTGAAGCGGTTGAGATGAAGGTCAGTTCCTCTAAGTCTGAGGCCATGGTTCTCGGCCGGAAAAGGGTGGAATGCCCCCTCCGGGTCCGGGGAGAGTCTCTGCCTCAAGTGGAGGAGTTTAAGTATCTGGGTGTCTTGTTCACAAGTGATGATAGGATGGAGCGGGAGATGGATTGACGGATTGTGGCCTCATCCTCAGTAATGAGGGCGTTATTTCTGTTAGTCGTGGTGAAGAAAAAGCTGAGTCAAGGCAAAGGCAAAGCTCTTGATTTACTGGTCTGTCTTTGTTCCAACCCTCACCCATGGTCATGAGGYGTGGATCTTGACTGAAAGAACGAGATCCTGGATACAAGTGGCCGAAATGAGCTTCCTTCGTAGTGTGGCCGGGCCTAGCTTTAGCGATAGGGTGAGGAGCTTCGTCATCCGGGGGGAGCTCGGAGTAGAGCTGCTGCTCCTCCACATTGAAAGGAGTCATTTGAGGTGGTTTGGCCATCTGGTTAGGATGCCTCCTGGACATCTCACTTTAGAGGTGTTCCAGGCACGTCCCACTGGTAGGAGGCCCCAGGGAAGACCCAGGATTCGCTAAAGGGATTATGGTGCGTTCACACCGAACGCAATTTCAGCGTCAGGAGCAGCAGGTTTACATACAAAGTCTATGGTGGAC
>NW_013953108.1:137665-144910 GCF_001266775.1 Austrofundulus limnaeus
ACACACACACACACACACACCTAGGCGGTGTCCCCCTCCTCCTCTCTTCCGCAATGCCCACTGTAGGCATTTTTTTAATTTTGCCTTGGGGTATAGTTATCCTTTCACTGTGGTGGTGGTGGTGTTGGTGGTGGGGGAGGGTTAAGATACACTTTAAATAAAAAATAGTAATACTATGAATATTAGAATGTTTTTTACTTAGTAATACAAGTAGCCACAAGTGCATGCATACCATCAGAATTAAACTATCTCTCTAAACTGAGGCTGTTCTCCAATCAYAGCACAATTATAATTTATCTGCCTTTATAATCCAGCTGCAGATTATACCATCTCGTAAAATTCAGGTGCATACTTTTCTGTACATGGGTGTGTGTTTTTGTTGTCTGACAAAGAAACAAACATCTGAATGACAATTTTTTTTATTTTGCTTTTCTATTTCAGAGCCAAAGCTGTAAGAGTAATTCAGATGAAGATGTAGAAAGCCTCATTAAATGCAAAAAGAACTGTAACAAGAATTTATGTAGCACAGTTAGAAGGAACATTTCTTTTTCTTCAGAATGCTGTTGATCCATGGAAGATATTTGGAAATATCTGTGTAGACATTGGGTATATCTGGGTAGTTGCAGTTGGAGTTTCTATTGAAAGACACAACACCAACTGCTGCCCCGTTGCACACGAGAGGACCACCAGAGTCACCCTGTGTGGAAGAGAAATCTTTATTTGACATTTATTATATGGTGGGCAGAAGTTCACATACAAACAATCAGAAACCATACCTGACAGAATCCTTTCTTTCCGTAATATCCACCAGCACAGATTACATTGGGAGGAAGCTTATTTTTCCATTTTTTCTCACAGATTTGTGAATTTACAACAGACACATTCACCACTCTCAGATCATTTACGATGTCATTGTTAGATCTTTCTGTTATGCCCCATCCAGCCACAGAGCAGGTTTCCTTGTCCCTTTGGGGCATTTCAGAAGAYGGAAGAGGAATTATTTTAACTCTGTTGTCTGGCAGAGCATTCTCGGACAGCTAAAAAAAGCAGAAACAAACACTTAATGAATGAAAACCTAACTTCAGACCTAATTAAACTGAAAGAACCAACACCTGTGAGAAGACAATGGGAACAGATGACAGGGGAAGACCAAAGGAGAAACACAGGGAAGCAGGTAAATGAGGACACCAGGGAATATGAGCACAGAAGGGAAAAACAGATAAATACCAAAACTCTACACTTAAGTTTTCTAAAATGTTCCGTTTTCAAAACTTATTCAACAATTTTCTATGCTATAAAATAATGGTAAATTATGCATATACAAAAAAACCACATGGTTTGATTATTTTAAAGTAAAATATCAACCTTTATTTCACTTATCTGAACACCACATTTATCTTCTCTATAGGGTTGTGGTAGCCAATTTTGCCTCTCCAAAATACAGCACAGATCAGCTGGGGGTGGGGCTTAATGACCTAATGTATCAGTTATTTGTTTCCTCAACATTTGAGTTACATCCACATCTTGCTTTTGTTATTTTCATGTGACATTATTGATTAAAAAGAAGTATTTAATCAACATGTTGTTATTTTCTTTCCTTATAATGTTTCAGCTACTGATGGCCTCAGTAAACAGAAGAATAAAGAAATGTAAAAATAAACATAAATGTTGCTGTTATGAATAAACATTTCTAAGCATTCACCACTTCAGAAAATAACTGTTCAAGAACAAATTTATTTTAAAAATGTAGATCAGGACTATACTATCCTGGGGCGGCTGTGGTGCAGATGGCAGCCGACTTGGGACCAGAAAATCACTGGTTCAACTCCCCACCATGCCCACATGTTTTGGTGTCATTGAGCAAGACCGCTAACTGCTCTCCGAGTGCTTACATAACTGCGTGTTGCTCCACTTTGGTGTTTCTCACATGTGATGGGTCAAATGCTGAGCACAAATTTCATCATTGCATGGGAACATGCACTGATGACAAATAAAGTACATTTACATTTATTTACAATTATCTTTACTACATCTGCATAATCACTACATGCTTTATGTGCACTTTTATGTCATCTGTTTTCAGACCAAATGTGCCCTTAATAGTAATAAGTTTAATAATATATCTGTGGCGTTTATATTTATAATAATAATCTATTATAAAAATATGGTCAGCCACCACACTAACAATATAGCTTCTATCTTGTGCTAAAGTTCAGTAAAAGAGAAATAAAGCTGCTGTGGTGGAAGAAAGGTTTCATTTCAAATTTTAAAGGAAGGCTGGTGCTCTTATCAAAGTATCATCAAAGAATCTAAGAGAGAATATCTTTCAAACATTATCACAGAAAACWATAAGAATCATCATGTCCTGTTCAAAACAATTGACTCATGTTTGACCCATCTGTCTCTGTCCCATGCCCAGCAGTGTTTAACATATTTGAGCCGGCGACTTTGCCTGTGTTGGAGGGTTTGGTGGCCCGTATAAAACCATCTGGTTTCCCTCATTATGTGGTCCCTCCCCACTTTTTTAAACATGTCTTTCCTACCGTTGGACAGACAGTTCTGACTGTTATAAATAGTAGCCTGTCCTCTGGTGTTGTCCCTGTCAGCTTCAAACACGCAGTAGAACAACCTTTGCTGTAGAAGCCTGGCCTTGACAGCACTGTTTTAGCAAACTTCAGGCCTATTTCCAAGCTGCCATTTCTCTCTAAAATCTTAGAGAAAATTTTCTATACACAAATATAATCTTTTCTTGATTAACACAATATTTTGGAGGTTTTTCAGTCTGGTTTAAAACACAGCACAGAAACTGCCCTATTAAACATTTTTATTGACATTTTAATAGCAAATGATACTGGCAACTATGTTTTTCTTGTCCCTCTCGACATGACCGCTGCCTTTGATACTGTAGACCAGGGGTTCTCAAATGTTTTGGGTCTAAGGACCCCTTACAAGGGCGAAAAAATTCCAGGGACCTCCTCATAAACCCCATACTGGTTTAAAAGATAATTTATTGTCATTTCAACCCCTAAATGCCATGGGAATATATTTTTATTTAGTTTATTATATTTGTTTTATTAGTTTATTGTTCCCCATGCAAGTTTTACAATAAAACCAAATTGACAATTTAATGAAAAAATTTGATGACCCTCAAGATACATCTTGCGGACGCCTGGGGGTCCTGGGACACCAGTTTGAGAACCTCTGCTGTAGACCACCGCACTCTGCTGAATCGTCTGCAGCAGTTATTGGTGGAAGCGCCCTGGACTGGTTTAGGTCCTATTTTGCAGACAGGACTGATCAATTGCACCTTAAAATACCAAAGACAAAACGAAGCCTCAGAGGGGATGGAGCATTTTCAGTTGCTGCTCCGAATAATGATGGGATAAACGGCTCTTTGAAGGGATCTGGATCTTGGGGAGCRTTTGTTTCACAGAGCAGTTCAAAAGAGCCGTTTGATTTTGAACGAGTTACGTCATCACGTAGGGAAATACGTCATCATGTAGCCGTTCGTGATGATGTCATCCTGTCACGTGAGTGGAACCATGTGTTTGTCAAGCGTAAACCCCCTCCCCCTTTCCCCGTGAGCTTCTGTACTCCACAGCTCTGCCTGTTTTCCGTGAAAAGGCAAAGCAGAAGCGATTTAAGTATGAAAAAAATAAAGATTATATGAGGAATAAAATAAATAAAACAACAAATGGCTCGTTACTGCCCGTGACTCAGCTCCTATCGTTCATTGTAAAAGAGTCATTCAAAAGATTTGGATCGTTCACGAACGTCACATCTTTAGCTCCAAAGCTCTGGAACGAGCTACCCCTACAAGTCAGGCAGGCCTCCTCATTGCTTGTTTTTAAAACATATCTTAAAACTTATTTCTATTCACTGGCTTTTAACCTAGCATGAGACCTTGGTCTGTTTTAGCTGTTTTCATTGATTTGTTTTATTGTTTTGGCCCCTATATACAGCACTTTGTTTCAGCGGCCACTGTTTTAAAGGGCTTTATAAATAAAGCTGATTTTGATTTGATTTGATTTCAAACTCTTCAAGTACCAATTTAGTAGATTAAACTTTTTTTTTTTACTTGTGTCCTTCATCTGACTGAGGCAAAGGTTTGAATTAAGCTCAGTGTCTTTTTGGGGAGAGCAATGAGCCCTCTTATGAGGCCCTGCTCATATGGATCCTTCATCCATCTCTATTTACCATACCACACTCATTTAAGTGCAAATGTATTAAAGCAACTTATCTGATCTACACTCTAAAAATGAAATGTTGGATTTACTTAACCATGTTATGTGACCTGGTTCCACTTAACTGAGTTGAGTAAATTCAAAGCAACATGCTCATGTTCTTTGGCTAAAAAACTGGTATATTGCTTTGAATTTACTCAACTCAGTTACTGTAAGTGGAACCAGGTCACATAACATGGTTCAGTAAATCCAACATTTCATTTTTTACAGTGTAAAGTTAAATTCCCTAACATCATTGCTTACACTTCCTGCTAAAACATTAAAGGATTTTTTTTTTAGGTTTTGAGGTTGACTTATAGGTGGCGGGAAAAAAGACCCAAATGAAGGTGCACAGTGGCAAAAAGACGAACAGCATCTTCCACTTTACATGACTAATTAAACTGAAATAGTACAAGAGGAGGACAAACTGCCAACCCAGACACAGTTWATATGAAGCTGAGAAAAGACACAAAGCTCATGATGACTGAAAAACTAGAAATAGTTAAAAATTAATACAAATTGGGAAATTATTTACAACATAAAACAGGAAAAAACTATCAGGATACCAAAATGAATTCATAGGAGTATGTGAACCTTCGTAAAATAAAAGATGTCATAAATATTATAATAGAACGATTTTGCATGTTTAAATGCATTTTCCCCAAACTCACTACAAACCTTCGGTACAGTCAAAACAAACCTGTTATAAAACATCACAATATGCTCGTTCTTTTCTTGGTTGATGCAGAATTGTACTTATACACACTTACTTTCAGAAGCATGATGTCATGACCGTTGCTCAGATCTGTGTAATTTGGGTGTTTGCAGATGTAATCGACGTGTATTTTTCTTATATTTGAGCTCATCAGGTTGTGGCTTCCAAAAAGAACATCAGGTTGGCTGACAAATTGAAAATGAAGTTATTGGTGCATTTTCAGAAGAGGCAAAACATTCATTAACAATTTACTGCAATAGAAGACTGTGGACTCACGGCAGAGCACAGTGTGCAGCAGTGACCACAAAGTCCTCACTAATGAGAAAACCTCCACATGCATGACGACCCWCTTTGCTTTGGACTGACACCATGTACTGCATCGAGTTCTCTGGGGCCATTTCCCCATGGATGATTTTACTCCCATGGACTAGGAAAACAAGTAATAGGCAAAATCAGAACAGTATAGTGACCCATTTTAAGCTTGAGAATAACTAAACTTGCATTTCTTACCAACTTGCCAAAGACATACGAGAATGTGAAGAAGCAGAAGTTGACCCAGACCATGCATGATGCTGGTGGTTCCAGTCTGTGCTCACAGGAGTGATATACCAAACTTTTGTATGAAAGTTTGCTCTGCTAGCAAGCGCCAATAGGAAAGTGTAGATTAGTTTAAGATCAAACCACATCCTTTTTTAAACAGAGAAGTTTGACTGTTTCCTAATTCCATAATCTTTCTTAATCTTTAGGCTTGCATTGGTCTACTGTACATGCTAAAGCATGCTGAATTAGGAGTGTAGCATGAGTTTATTTGTCACATAATGTCCTATTTTTATTGCTATTTCCTGCTTTTTTAAGTTTTTGTAACCCTTAAAAAAGTACTCCCTGCCCATGACTGGAATGACCAGTCTACCATTGCCTTTTTCATGTTCATGATAAACTGACAACCAGGAGGTTGTGTCAAAGCTCAAAACGTTACACTAAAATCGTCACATCACATTTATTTTATAGTCAGATGCCTACAGCGCCTGTAAAGATCCTGCACTAGAGTAAAACTGTGCAATAGTAAATAGCTCAGTCTTGAATACCAGCTCTAACTAAAACCTGAAAGCCTAAGTTAGGCCTATTCAACTAAAGTGCTCCGGGGGCCACAAGTTACAGCAGGCCAACAGCTGAGGGGCCGAACATTCAGCAATTAAAGTCATTGTGTAAATAAATCATGGATCACAAAGACCTGYTACCTTTAAATTAGTTAATTTTGCTGCATTTAATCATGAAAACAACATACAGAACCCCATGTAATATCAGTAGGGAAAATAAAACAATAGCAAAAACAAAACAAAGAAAAACATTATGCCTCCTGTTTAACACAAATATTATTTTGACATCTCTGACCTGCCAAATGTTTAAACCAATTTTATTTTCACTTTCATAGTTTTATCTTCAATTGCTTATAGTTTGAATTGTCTCTGGTGTTGATAGAAATGGTTTTTACCAGTGTTATGGAAATATTTATTTAACAAAGACAGAGATATGTGGTCCAAGAATGAAGGCACTTCGCGGCGTGGCATGGAGGCAAATGAAGTTAAGACATTAACTTAGGTTCGGGAGCAGGACCACGCCTCTCACCTGCAGCAATCAGTCGTCGTCTATTTAAACTCGCCTCACCTGGAGTCTGCCCTTAGCTCGCTGTCTCAACACCCACCCTCCCCTTTCACCCCACTTAAGCCCCTCTGTAAGGCCTCCTTGTGTCACCTTCTTCGCTCCCTTCATCCCTTCCTCATCCCTTCGTCCCTTCACCCTTCCCTCATCCCTTCCTCCCTTCCTCCCTCCCTCGTCCCTTCATCCCTTCATCCATCCCTCATCCCTTCATCCATCCCTTCATCCCTTCATCCCTCCCTAGTCCCTTCATCCCTCCCTCATCCCTTCATCCCTCCCTCATCCCTTCATCCCTCTCTCATCCCTTCATCCCTTCATCTCTGCTTCTTTCTTTCTCCCCCATCCCTACCTCAAACTACCTCCTAATCCATTCCTTTTCAGGTTCCAGCTGGGGGGYCCAAAGCAGGCTMAGGAAAGCATCCTTCCTGGAGACTATGCCCCACTCTGAGTCTTCTCCTCAAGCCTCCTTCGACGTAACTCCCCAGACGCCTCATCATTCATCCCACTACCCTTCGACCCCTTCCTTCAATAAAATTTTTAAACTCTTACCGTGGTGTGGTCCTTGCTAGTGAATCAGCCTGTGGCACTGCTGAGGTGTTGGAGGCCCAGGATGCTTCGATAGTGGCCTTAAGCTCATCCAGAGTGTTGGGT
>NW_013953108.1:145910-155051 GCF_001266775.1 Austrofundulus limnaeus
ATACTTCTACTTCCAAAAAAGTATTTTTAAACCCTACTATCTATACTTCTACTTAAGTAATGAATATGAATACTTTTGACACCCCTGCTTGTTATATGTGATGTGTGAGTGTTTTATGTACTAGAAGTAGAACTGTGTAGAAGTTTAGATAATCCTGAATTTAAGAGAATACTCAATCAAACAAATTTCATGAGGTACCAGCAGCAAAACAGGAAGTGACACAATACGTCTTACAGCAAATGTCAAACATCACCAAATGTTCACCAAGATGTCCCAAGATGAGCCCACTTATGATTCACCATAACTATAACCCTATAATAATCAAATAATAAAAAAACTTCATTTAAGATTTGTTGTTGCTGTTTTTTTCCAAAAGATTAAAAGAAATGTGGTTCTTAAAGAAACATAAAATGGTATTAAGGTCAAAAATAACTTTATAGAAAATAGTTCACTTCTGTTATAAGACACAACCTCATGGTGAGGAGGTCATGGTCAGGACAACACTTCTTTATGCTACAAGTGTGAAACAGAATCACCAGCTCGTATTGTCTCCTGCAGCAAGTTGGACAACCGTTCACAATGACACTACTTATGCTCACTGCTGCCAATTTCCTGCAAATCCAGTCATTTACATACCTGTCGCTGGTCTGCATGTGAATCATCACCCCTTCTAGGTTTTTGTGAGTGTGCAACATGCATTAGACTCTTGTTTGTGTAACAAGTTGTCATGGTCTGTGGTTAGTTTTTCCTTAGTTTTTCTGGTGTTTCTGTGCATCTCTGCCCTGCTGTCTATCATTCCTCCAGCCTTGCCCATGCTCACCTGTTTACTCGTGTCTTCTCCAAGAGTTCCTCACTGCCTCATTAGTTTACCTTTATATTCTGTGTCTTGTACTCAGTGATTGTCTGATCATTATGCTATTTCCTCTGCCAGGGTGGTGTCTTCATGTCTTCATGTTTCTTGTGAGATTTTCTGTGAGTACATTTTTGAGCTGCCTTGCCAGCCACTTTTTGTTAATAAAGCTTTTTTGCACTTTGGATTTTTGCCTGTGCTCTGATCAGACCAATGTTTTTCTGGTCCACCTCTTGTTTAGGAGGGTGGTGCAGCTCCATCGCCTGCATTCCCCGTGGCTGGTTCTCCCTCCCCTGCCTCAGAGGAGCCGGTTCCATCTTTGCCGCCATGGGAGGACAAGGTGACACATCCCCAGATCGGGGGATCTCTAACAATCCTCCGGTGGTCTTCCCCTCCCATGGCAAAATAGCTCCTCTGTTGGCAGATTAAGGGTGTCATGGTGGGGCACCCCGATCTGTTGCTCCTGCTCAGCTGCCAGAAAGTCCTTGCCTATGTCCGGAGGGTTTTGACTGAGTGGTCTGGTGCCCTGAGAGGTAACAACTAATCATGTTAACTAGCTAAACATTGTATAATGTGTAACTCATCATTTAGCTAACATTATCTGCCTCCAACAGCATGACTCAACTTACATGCTTTGTTTGGTAAAACCTGTGTGAAGTTTTAGTTGCTCTTACACCGCGAGGCTCTGCTCAGCACAGCAGCTCCTATCCATCATCTCATCTGCAGGAGTAGCTTGCGCACGCTTATGGTGCGTTCAAAGACAGCTCGGGAAAATGCATTACCACAAGTTTAATAATGGAAAAAACAGCTGTAACGGCTGAGAAAAGTGCGGGGGACAGACAGCACAGATGCAGGAAGTGCGGGGAGACATGTCCCACGCATATCCAGTATCCGTTGTGTCCGTGCCTTCACTGCCCAGGGCACTTTTGGAGACGTGGCCCCTGGGCAATTGCCCATTGCCCATATGGTTAATCCGGCCTTGGGTGCCCACCTTCCCACCACTACTGTTCCTGAGCTGCTGGTTCCTGAGGCTACTGTGTTGGCAGTTCCTGAGGCTCTTGAGATGCTGGTTCCTGAGGCTCCTGTGTTGGCAGTTCCTGTTCCTGAGCTGCTGATTCCTGTTCCTGAGGCTTCTGTGTTGGCTGCCATCGCCTCTGTGTCCCCTGGATTGGCTGCATTGGATAGTCCTTTGGCTGTTCCCCCAAACCTTTGTGTCTTGTCTTTGAATCTCTCTTGTGGTGTGTTTTTCCTAAGTCCCGTATCTCTCTCCTTCAACAGCTGGAGCTGTCATTGAGGGGGAGGTACTGTCATGGTCTGTTTATTTTTCACTTAGTTTTTCTAGTGTTTCTGTGTTCCCCTGTGTATCTCTGCCCTGCTGTCTGTCATTCCTCCAGGCTCACCCATGCTCACCTGTTTCCCCTTGTGTCTCCTCCAGGAGTTCCTCACTGCCTCATCAGTTTGTCTTTATATTCTGTGTCCTGTCCTCAGTGTTTGTCTGATCTGTGTGTTGTTTCCCCTGCCAGTTTGGTGTCTTCTTATTCTTCATATTTTATGTGAGATTTCCTTTGAGTACATTTTTGAGCTGCCTTGCCAGCCACATTTGGTTAATAAAGCCTTTTTTTTGATTTTTGCCTGTGCCCTGGGTCGATCCTGCTACACACCTCACATACATGTGATTGAAGTGGTCTAATTGTGCTAATTATTATTACTTGTCAGCAACTGTTACATATTATGTTACAGTATGTTTTTTTATCTTGTAATATGCATCTCAACACAAACTATTCAGCATGTTTGTCCTGCTTCTTACAGAATCTAAAAATGCGTTTTGCTCAACTTATCTTTTTAGTTTACATATTTTTATATCAATTTTTGGGGCATATGTAACCATCTCATATTTTTCTTTGTCAATAGTAAAATGGAGAAGGATGATTTGCTGTTGCAAA
Source organism: Austrofundulus limnaeus (assembly GCF_001266775.1). Taxonomy (NCBI): domain Eukaryota; kingdom Metazoa; phylum Chordata; class Actinopteri; order Cyprinodontiformes; family Rivulidae; genus Austrofundulus; species Austrofundulus limnaeus. The sequence continues at coordinate 148,704 of NW_013953108.1, forward strand.
CCCCCAAAAAGGAACAGCTGAAAGAAGAAAATGAGGTCATTAGATGTAAGACTGAGATTATCTCGTTTAGAAATGCTTTGCACCAAATAGTGACTCATTTCTTTGAATTTTCCTGCCAAACTGATGAACCACAGAATCCACACAAAATCAGATATACAAATGTGAAATGTTTGCACAAGTTTCCTGATTACTAGTCTTGAAGCTTTATCTGCAAATGTTATTTTCTGTCATATGTTCAAAAAATGAACCTGTTTGTCATATTTCATTCAATACCTTTGACAGTTTTTGAATAACTTTACAAACAACCCCTCCGCAAAATCCACACCTTAACATGGTGGAGGAGTTTGAGTAGCCCTGTGATCGCAGGGTGTATGTTGTCTGGGGAATTAGCCCCTGGTAGGGTCTCCCATGCCAAACAGGCCTTGGGGGAGAGGGTCAGGCTAACAGCGATTAAAAACCCTTGATGAAATGGAACATCAAAAGCATCAGGAAATCTCGCCCGGAAAAGGGAAACCAGGGCACCTCCCTGGAGCCAGGCCTGATGGTCAAGCCTTGACTCCTGAGGCTCGGCCAGTGTTTTAACAATCCTCTTATCAATGCTTTTCTATGAGAATAAAACCAAAACCAAACTAGAAGCACTCTGAGAGTGCAAACCTCTGCCAAAGGAGAGATGGAAACACATTTGCCGAATAAGTTCAGACGTAGTGAACATTTAAGCAGGCAGTATGCACGGGCTTTCAATCCGGTGGAGTTCAATGAAAAATAAAGTCAGAGACTCGTCACCCAACGTTATGCATCCACAAACTGGTCCCGGATTAAGCTCCCAAGTTTTCATCAGTCAAATTCCACCGTGTAAAACGTGTTTTATCTCATTTTATTAGTTTGTAAGTGTTTGACTCTCTTTATAAACTGCTGCTTCCTGGTACAATCGGCTCAGCGTCTGAGCGCTTTTAGCACAAACAAACACTCCCATGAACTGACAAATCACACAATAAAGTTGTTATGTGGAGGGGGTACCTGGTTGATCAGCTGTTCCCGCTGTCTGGTACCAGCTTCAACTCGGCTACAGCTGGACCCTCCCCTGCTGTCAGTGTCTCCTCAGTTATTCCCGTAACATGAAGAGAATCACATTTCTTTTTCTACGTCTCCTGACAGCAGTAACATCACCAATACTAGTTGATAACAGAATAATCACAACTTTCCCGATGGTAGGCATCCTGGGAGGTGTAGTCCCAGCGACTTTGCAATTTCTACTTCCTGTTTACAGGCATGCGTCTGATGTCATAACACTTTGCGTAGCCTGTCTGATTCGGTTGAACTAAAAGAAAAATTCCTGTATCCGCATCGTGATCAGGAACATCAACAAAATTTAATGGTATGTTCCTTGTGCTAATACCCACATGTGGTAAAAATGTCATGACAATCCGTCCACAAGTTTTTGCAAAATTTTGTCCACAGACAGACTGACCGACCAACCGACATACGCAACCGAAAACATTACCTCCCACCCTTGGCGGAGGTAACTATGAGTATGCAAGGCTTTTATTTTAGAATAATATAAAACACAATAAAGCCACTTACCGTATTTATTCATGTATAGTATAATACAATGTCAAGTGTAATACAATCATCATTTTTTGAGCTTAAAAAGCATTTAAAAATCTAATTATCAATAACCCGTGTATAATACCCCCCCCCCCCACACACACACACACACACACTTTATGGATGATCTTTAGGGTTAAATTGAAGATGCCAGATTTTTCATGACAGTCTGAACATGTCCAAATCCATTAATTATTTATTTATTTATTTATTTATTTATTTATTTATTTATTTATTTATTTATTTATTTATTTATTTGTTTGTTTGTTTTTGTGTTTCAAATCACATCAGTACTTTTTAGTATGTGGTACATACACAGTTTTTCAAAGCAACCTCAGTCTAAACGCTTGTGTCGCATTAAATCTGACTTTTACATCGGTGAGGTAGGGATCGATCCATTAACCTCAAGTCATGCAGTGTAGCTCCACACGTCTTTAGCTACAGAAGAGAAACCCAGTTGCTTTGTGTTTTTCCTTTTAATTTTCCATTTCCTGGATGGGTAAGAATCCACAGAAAAATATGAAAGCTGAGTCGAAAGGCAAAGCTCTGGATTTACTGGTCTGTCTACGTTCCAACCCTCATCTGTTCATGAAGCGTGGATCATGACCGAAAGAACCAGATCCTGGAAACAGGCGGCCGAAATGAGCTTCCTTCGTAGGGTGGGCCGGGCTCAACCTTAGAGAGAGGGGGAGGAGCTCCATCATCGGGGAGAGCTTGGAGTAGAGATGCTGCTCCACATCGAAAGGAGTCAGTTGTGTGAAGATCTGTGTGTTGTGTATATTTTCTGTTTGCTATGCCTTCCTCTGGTGTCTGTCTTGTGTCTCTTCATGCCCATCATGCTCCTCAGTCTTGCTGTTTCTTAGGTCATTCTTCTCACACCTGTCCCTGCTTGTAATCATCTCAGCTGTTTCCACTCACTCAGCCCTGTCACTCTTTTACTGGCTCACTTCCTCCACTCCTCGGCATTCATTGTTTGGCTCATATCCTGCCCTGGCTCCCTTTTGTTCATCTTATGCTTGTAAGTTTTCAGTTTTTTGCCACCACGTTGGCCTTTTCTTTAATAAAGTTTTGTTTAATTTTTGAGTCTTCCTGCCTGCCTGCAATTGGGTCCATCCTGCCACCAAATCCTTGTCAGAATGAACGGACCAACCAAATACCCATCAGGCAGGGTCATCGCCACCTCCACCGCTCCAATTATGGAGGAGCCGGTCCCCTTTGCCGCCAGAGGAGCAATAGCCCCCGCTGATCAGTGGGTCCCAGTTGATGTTCGGGTGGTCCCTCTCTCCTGCCGCCCGCCTCCGGCTCTATCAGCAGATCGTGAACACCCTGCTAGAATACCCCAATCTGCTGCAGCTGCCCAGCCACCTACCTCTCTTTATCTACGTTTGGGGTTTTTTTCCGAGCTGGTGAGTTCCAGCTTCACCGTTACGCTTACCTCCAACACCTCCATGTCTGCCACAGCACCAGGTCTCGTTACGTAAGCTGCAGCCCCTGAGACCTCCACGCCATCTTTGGCTGAAATCTCCACACAGTCTTCAGCTAAGACCTCCATGTCATCTGCGGCTGAGACCTCCACGCTGTCTTTAGCAGAACCGAAGGGTTCCAGCTCCGCCGAGCCGAAGGGTTCCTGCTCTGCCAAGCCCTCTGTTTCCAGCGCTCCCTGGGACGAGACCACTCCCTCTGCTCTCTCAGCCTTGTCTCACCTTCGTCGTCAGAGGAAAGTGGCTGCTGCCTCAGGGCAGGTTCTGACTGCCCCACATCCCTGCTTCTTCAACTCACTGGGTTGTTTCGGCATCCCTAGAAGGGGGGGAAGCTGCAGTACCACAGAGCTCCACATCGGCTGCAGCATCACAGATCTTAACGCCTGTTCCATCTCCATCATCATCATCATCATCATCATCATCATTATCTTCATCACCTTCGTCTGATCCAGCTCCATCATCACATTCGTCTCCTTCATCTTGTCTGTTCCTGCTCCTGAGATCCTGTCTTCAGAGTCATCAGAGTATCCAGAGTTCGAGTCGTCAGAGTTTCCAGAGTTCGAAGAGTTCAAGTGTCCAGAGTATGACTACTCAGAGTCCGAACCAGACTACGATCCTGAGGACGATCCTTTCTGTCCCGAGTATTCTGGGTACTCTTTGCTTCCACCTGAGTCATCCACATCTTCCGAGTCATCAACTTACTCTGGCCCAGTCTCTACATCAGTTCCTGTTCCAGTCTCTACGTCAGTTCCTGTTCCAGTCTCAACGTCAGTTCCTGTTCCAGTCTCAACGTCAGTTCCTGTTCCAGTCTCAACGTCAGTTCCTGTTCCAGTTTCATCGTCATCATCATCATCATCCTCATTGTCTGGTCCAGCTCCTTCTTCAGAGTTCCAGTCCTCAGAAGATCCTGACTCACCTGTTCCAGTCTCTGCACCAGTTCCTGTCTCAATCTCAGAGTCTTCAGTCGTCGAATCTTCAGAGTCTTCAGTCATTGAGTCTTCAGAGTCTTCAATCATCGAGCCTTCAGGGTCTTCAGTCGTCGAGTCTACAAAGTCTTCAATCCACGAGCCTACAGAGTCTTTAGTCCGCGAGCCCACAGAGTCTTCATTCCTTGAGCCTACAGAGTCTTCAGTCCTCGAGTCTGCAGAGTCTTCAGTCCTTGAGTCTGCAGAGTCTTCAATCCTCAAGTCTGCAGAGTCTTCAGTCCTCGAGTCTGCCGAGTCTTCAGTCCTCGAGTCTACAGAGTCTTCAGTCCTCGAGTCTACTGAGTCATCAGTTCCTGTTCCAGTCTCTGTTCACGAGTCATCAGTTCCTGTTCTAGTCTCTGCTCATGAGTCATCAGTTCCTGTTCCAGTTTTCGAGTCATCAATTCCAGTCTCTACATCATCATCAGTTTCAAGCTCTACATTATCATCATCAGTTCCTGAAACCCCGGGTTGTATTTTGAAGTCCCCAGGTCAGACTGTCCTTGAAACCCTGGGTTGGATTGTAAAGTCCCCAGGTCAACCCAAGTGTCCAGAGTCCCCAGGTCAGATTGTAAAGTCCCCAGGTCATCCCAAATTTCCAGAGTCCCCTGGTCTGATTGTAAAGTCCCCGGGTCAGCCCAAGTTTCCAGAGTCCCTGGGTTGGATTGTAAAGTCCCTGGGTGAGTCAAAGTTTCCAGAGTCCCCAGGTCGGACTGTAAAGTCCCCGGGTCGGCCCAAGTTTCCAGAGTTCCCAGGTCAGACTGTAAAGTCCCCAGGTCATCCCAAGTTTCCAGAGTCCCCTGGTCTGATTGTAAAGTCCCCGGGTCAGCCCAAGTTTCCAGAGTCCCTGGGTCGGATTGTAAAGTCCCTGGGTGAGCCCAAGTTTCCAGAGTCCCTGGGTCGGACTGTAAAGTCCCCGGGTGAGCCAAAGTTTCCAGAGTCCCCAGGTCAGACTGTAAAGTCCCTGGGTCGGCCCAAGTTTCCTGAGCCAGAGCCAGCACCCGAGTCTCCTGAGCCAAAGCCAGCACCCGAGTCTCCTGAGCGAGAGTCCAAGTCGTCCACGTCTCAAGGGTTCAAGTCGTCCACGTCTCAAGGGTCCAAGTCATCCACATCTCGAGGGTCCAAGTCGTCCACGTCTTGAGAGTCCAAGTCATCCAAGTCTCGAGGGTTCAAGCCGTCCAAGTTGCCACAGGGTCCAGAGCCTCACCTAGGTCGGCCTTCGGGCCGACCTCCAGAGCCACAGCCTCGCTTCCGCCAAGCTCCGGGCCAACCTCCTGAGAACTTGCCTCCCGTCAGATGCACCTCAGGGTCATCTTAAGACTGTTTGTTTTCATTTTTGCTTTCCCCAGGACCTTCCTGTCAGTTTTTTGTTTCCCCGTTTTAGCCCTTTTTGTGTCCCATGTCTCATCTGCTTTATAATTTTTGTTTCTTGCCCTCCGTCCTGTTTTGTTGTTTTGGGACCCCCTCCACCCTCACGTGTTTTTGTGTGGCCATCGTCTGGAGACGATCTTTGGGGRAGGGTACTGTGAAGATATTTGTGTTGTGTGTACTTTCTGTTTGCTATGCCTCCCTTTATCTGTCTTTTGTCTCTTCATGCCCATCATGCTCCTCAGTCTTGCTGTTTCTTTCTAGGTCATTCTTCTCACACCTGTCCCTGCTTGTAATCTTCTCAGCTGTATCCACTTTCCACTCAGCCCTGTTTTACTGGCTCCCTTCCTCCACTCCTCGTCCATTCATTACTAGGTTCATATCCTGCCCTGGCTCCCTTGTGTTCATCTTGTGCTTGTAAGTTTTCAGTTTTTTGCCACCACACTGGTCTTTTCTTTAATAAAGTTTTGTATAATTTTTGAGTCTGCCTGCCTGCCTGCATTTGGGTCCATCCTGCCACCAAACCCTTGTCAAGGTGAGGTGGTTCATCTGATTAGGATGCCTCCTGGATGCCTCCCTTTAGAGGAGACTCTGGGGAAAACCCAGGACTCACTGGAGGGATTATGTATCCTGTCTGGCCTGGGAACACCTTGGGGTCCTCCAGGACAAGTCTGAAAGTGTTGCTGAGGAGAGGGAGGTCTGGGTTTCTCTCCTGGACCTGTTGCCTCAGCGACCCAACTGGATAAGTGGCAGACGATGGAGCTTTACAAATAATTTTCATCAATGTTATATTTTAGGAAATATGTCCTCAAAAAATGAGAGTTTTTGTGAAGTACAATAACAGCTTAACATGTGGGATTCTGCATATTTTATCTTGTTCATTTACATAATTGTCAAGCTGTATGGACTGTCCGTAAATTACACAGACA
>NW_013953108.1:156051-160426 GCF_001266775.1 Austrofundulus limnaeus
TTTTTCAGGTATACGGACATATAGAGAAATCTCATAGATTAGTTTTTTTTAACTCAGCTTCAAATTAATTTTATATATCAGAGCCTGTAAGATGTAAAATCAAACCATAAAAGGAAGGCTGAACAAAAAATGGAAAAAAGAAAACAATTCTCATAACCCTCACTTTGTTTTACACCATCATACTCAGTCCTGAACACTCCTGCATCTACAGGTCTAAGAATTCCTCTGAAACTTGTGAAAAGTTCCTGCAGTTTTTTCCCAGTAAGATTCAAAACCCTAAAACACTCATCTGTCAGCATTGTTCTTGCTGTCTTCCATCAGTTCAAGCATCTGTGTCTCTAAACAACGGGAGAAGACAGTTTATAACATGAAGACATCTTCCTTTACAAATGATGTTGCAACTCATTATCTAAACATAGTTTGTAAATGTGTAAAACTTGTAAAGATTTTTAACAGCAGTCTATGTTCAAATGTTGTCACAGGTCCAACTGCCCCATGAGGACCCCAAAGTGCTTTATATTACAKTCATTCATCCATTCACACTCACATTCACACACTGATGATGGTAAGCTACATTGTAGCCACAGCTGCCCTGAGGCACACTGACAGAGGTGGGGCTGCCATCACTGGTGTCACCGGACCCTCTGACCACCATCAGCAGGCAAGGCAGATAAAGTGTCTTGCCCAAGGACACAACGACTGAGACTGGATGACTGGAACAGCAATCCTCCGGTTACAGGACGCCTCCCCTAACCACTCCACTGGAAATAAAATCACTCCTGTGTGCTGCTTATCACCCCCTGAACTCTCTACCCATCTGTGAGCCCACCTCACCTCCTTCTCCAGTTACCGGACCCAGTTATCAAACACCCCCATACTCACCAGTCTTCTGTTTTTCAGACCCCTCTGGTTTCACTTGTAAAAATCACCTCACTGTAAACTTACACAAACGCAGTGTATAACGTAGATTTACAACCTTTTGTTGACTAACGTTTTTGACATATATTATTGAGTAGTAATAACCAATGGAGAAACAGCATGTACATGCATATAGCTTGTCATTCCAGAGCCAAAGAATAAAAGGGGTGGTGGAGTCACCCTACTTATTAATAATAAAATAAAATGTAAAATAGTTAATAAAATGTCAATGATTGTGGATAATATTATGGAAATAATAACAATACAAATAATAAAAACATATCAATAAGTTGTGCATATCGATCACCAGATTCAAATATAGAGCTATTTACTGATCAAATCATGAAGCCACTGGAAAAAACTTCTAACAGAAAAGTTTATTTTATTTTATTTTATTTTATTTTTTTTGCGTGGAGACTTTAATATTGGCCTGGGAAATAAAACAGACTCAAATAATATTATTCCATTTATAGATTCTATGTACAGTTTAAATCTTTATCCGGTGATATCAAAACCTACAAGAATCACAACTCATAGTGCTACAATAATTGATAACATTTTTACAAACATAACAAATGGAGAAGTGATAGGTTGTATATTAATGACTGTAAATGACAGTTTTCATCATTTATAAAAATGATCAATACAATACAAAAGTAGATACAATTAAGAAAACAATAATAAACACACAAAATTCTTTGACCAAGCGTTGACTGTTCGGCTGCAGAAGGTGCATGTTCAAGCCTGATGCTCCTTCTGCAGCCGACCGGGCGATGCGCGGTCACATGGTTGTTCTGCGTTCTTTTTCACAGACCTTTCACAGCCCCGAGACACTCTGCACCGCGCTCCTGGTTACCTCCTCCCACTGCTGCATGCACCGCTGCATGGGGCTCCTTCCTGCTGGAGTCTACAATGCAGACAAAGAAAAATAGAGACCCGTCACCCAATGTTATTTATCTACAAATCTGTCATGGTTAAAGCTCCAAAGTCTTTATCAGTCAAATTCCTCCTCCACAAGGTGCATTCATTCATGAGTTTTTGACTGTTTGACTGTCTTTAGAAACGTCTGCTTCCTGGTACAACAGTCAGCTCTGGAAGAGAGTTTTTTTTTTTTTTTTGAAGCGAGTGGTTGAAGCAAAATAACAAACAAACACTGCCATGAACTTCTGACCAATCAATGTTCTGATGTGGAGGGGGTAAAAGGTTCTTCCGACGGGTTGTAACACAAGAGGCGGCAGAGTAGACGTGGAGAACATGGTGAAGTAATTTTCATCATGAAATTTCRGAAGCAGTATGGAGTAGGTTTTACACACAGACACACATGAACCACAGTGCTGCTCCATGCTCCCAGCACACACAACTCAGGCCAAGGTCACGGCCCGCTGGCTCCATCTCCCTCCCACCCCGCAGCTGATCTCTATCCCGCTTCATTTCCTTTTTATAATCTCCACTTATCATTTTAAGAAGTTTAACAAGTYCAAGGCTTGTTCAAGCTCAACTTGCTGTTGATTTCCTGGATTCATAAATCTGACTTTTGTGAAAAAAGCCCCTGGGGTCGGATTTTAAAGGATTGTGTAGAATCCATACTAAAAGTGAACGTACGGCCAAAAGGCAAACATAGCGTATGCCTGGGCTCGTGTACGCAAGCTTTATAAATCCAAACCCTGGTCTTTTATTAAACTGTGGAAGCAGCTGATCCTCTCCTCCACAAGTTCTGGAACAAGTCAAATTTTCTTATTTTTGTTGTTCACGGAAGAAGAGACCAGAGTTCAGCATGTCAACTTTTCTTTCCTGGTGTTAACATGTAGACATGTTAAACTACTCAGGACATATCACTGTCTGTATTACACCACAGCAGCTTTAGGTGAAATAACAGGAAATAAAAGCTGACATTCTGAACTCTTGTCTCATCTTTTAATCTTAAACTCAAATATCTTCAGTGAAAAACAAAAACAAGAGAATTTGACTTGCTCCAGTACTTTTGGAGGGGACTGTGTTTATCCTTTTACTGGCTTTAGCTTTCAGCTAGCATTTTGCTACATTAAGTTGTCTTGTTAGTCCTTTTGCCTTTTGTTACTTGTAGCTGGCCTTTTGCTACATTTAGATTTTAGCTGTTTGATACTTTCAACTTTGATGTTAATTTCCTACTTTTGGCTTTTAACTAATGTATATTTTTAGCTGTCAGCTTGTGTTTTCTTCCTTTAAGCTAGAGTTTTTGTTTTATTATTATTATTATTATTATTATTATTATTATTATTATTATTATTATTATTGCTTTATGACAATGGTCTGCTTTTAGTTTTAAAAAATGTCAGCAGTTATTTAGCTCTCAAGGAGCTGTCACACTATCATGTTTTAGACAACTTATGAAAAGTGTACATTGTCTACACTGAAGATTGAATTTAAGACATCAACTGGAGGTCTCTTAAGCGTACATACTGCAATGYTAACACTTAAATCAAATATATATCTTTTATTAATAATTTAGACATAAAAATTCTCATAAGTTGGCATAAGTTGTGTAAACTGTTATAGTGTGACAGGGCCATCAGTAAATAAATGCATTTTGACAGAACATACAAGATTGATGTTGAGTCTCGGTCCGGTTCGGTTCTTCTGGGGCTCCGTCGACTGATTTGGACCCCTCTCTCGTCTCCTCTCCGTCTGCTCAAGTCTGGTGCTGCTGTTTCTTCGGTGGTTTCGCTGGAGTGTCCTTGCCTGTAGCTGCTGGATGTTTAAGACCTATTTTAGCTAACACTTGAATGAAGAAAGGCGATACTTCAGCTTCTAGACATGTTTATTTAACGAGAGATGCGAGAGAGGTTGCTAACAGCTAGATCGTATGAAGAACTCTGAACCAAGAAGCGCGTGCYCGCCTTCATGCGCGCTCCGGTCGGCTCGTTCACATTTCTTAAAGGCACGGTACATAAAAATACACGACATTCCCCCCTTCGATTCTTTCAGAATCGACAAATAATCAAACATACATACATCTCTCATAAAAGACACAATGTCCAGCTGAAAATTTTCATTGGCATAATAAGGTAAATAAGATTTAAACTAAAATTTTAGCCTAAAATTAAATAGGAACCTATTTAATCCTATTTGCATCCTAATTTAAGACATTACTTTAAAGCTAGTTAAGCTAAACTCCAAAGTAAGTAAAAGCCAGATTCGACTATCCATCAGCTATCCCTCAAACCTCCTGACCGTGATTAAAGCATCACCTGCAGGGGATCCAAAGGTAAGCTCTCAATCCTAAATTTCATAAGCTAATTAGATCTCCAGAATCAGAAAAACCTCCCTCATGAAGCAGAAGGAGGATCAAAAAGATCCTGAGATCAGAGAAACCTTCACACAATGCCAATCGGTGAAAGAAATCCCTCTTTAGAATTACCATTTAACAGTAGCTAATTAAAGGACTTAATACCAATCAAAGTCCTCAGAGCATTCCTTA